>NW_022146684.1:0-35380 GCF_002938485.1 Sitophilus oryzae
AATATATTTTGCGAGTTACTTTTTATAGATATTTTTATAATATGAAAATTATAATTATTATAATATAAAAATAGGTAGGCACTTATATATTCGAGGAGTGATTATGAATCCATTTGTAATTAGGTAGTTTGGTTAGGTTTTTATGTATTCTTGGTAGCGAATTTGAAACCAAACGTAACGTAAGTGCTTAGCGACGAATTTTAAGTAACTGAAATCCAACGTAATGTGACGTTGGTAATTGATAGAATTACATTCCCTATTAGGTCAGATACCGACGTCGAGGCGACCCGAATCTGTATTCCCCGTTTAGGTGCAAATAAGGGTCGTCAGGTGGTCGAACCGACGTTGGTACCCGACGTAGATAACGTCCAAAACCGTATACCCGACGTTAGATAACGTCCAAATGCTACTTCGGCTGTTTTTCTACATGTTCCTTCCATTTGTTTTTATATACTTTTACTTTTTTTTTTCTAATGATTGTAGTTTTAGTTCATTTCTTATTGTGTCATTTCTCTACTTATTCCTTTTTATTATTGGTAAAAATATCATCTCCGTTGTTCTGAGTCTTTGTTTAACTTTTGTGGTAGTTCGCTAATGTATTATATAGTCTTACTTGCGTTTCTAGCCGTGTTTTGTCTTTAAAAGTTTTTGCCATAGTTCCACATACTGACTGAAATATATTTATTTTTTTTTCATGTAGTCATTATCTTTATCATAGGTTACGTCGAATCCCAAGAGGCTGAAGTGCGATATTTGCTGTAGTGGTTTATTTTTTAACATCATTTTTGTGCGGATTCTGTCTTTACCCCAGTGTGCCATCACTTTTATTTTTTCGGTAGATATTTTTCCATCATATTTTGTAATTATCTTGTCTAGAAGATGAACTTGCCTTTGTAAGGTATCCTCGTCTGGTGGGAGTATCATTTGGTCGTCTGCAAACAGTTGTAGTATATTCAGAAAATATTGTCGGTCTATTTGGATTTGGATGTACCATGCTGGCAAGCGAATCTTTAGGTCGGCGTTTACATGTATAGGAGTAAGTCGTTATGGCAATCTAGTAAGTCGGAGTGAGCAAAAATTCGAAGTATTTATTACATAACTACTTAATCTTACGCTAGATTCCATGCGCTTGGGAAAATACCCGTCTTCTGTCTTTATTCAGTACATCTTATTTTACTAAGCGTAACGTCCAAATGCTACGTCCAACTACGTGTTGACCGTACTGTTCGTACACATGAAAACCGGAACCCAAGACCAGAAATGCCGACCCTTAGTATAACTATAGTAAAGATAGTTTCAGCATATATATTTCTTCACACTTCTTGATAATGGTCAGTGACGCATATTATATTTTTTCAAAGCGTCTTGATTAAAACTAGTGTTTTTAACACAGCCAAGACATTCTAGATTGACATTTAAAATTCGAATTTTTAAGCCAAAATGCCAAAAGTTGCCCTTCCATTGAGAGTGTCATTTTCTATGGAATAAAGCAAAAAAATACCGAGGGTATCATTTAAAAATTTAAAGTTGTAGTCGTTTCCGGTGAAACAGGAAGTGACTGAAAACAATTGAATACGTCAATCAATCCTAATTTATGTCATATACTAACTTACCAAACCTCGTTTTTTTTATCAGAAAAAATAGAGAAGTTATAGAGGTGAACCACTCTTGGGAAACACCCGGTATATTATAATCGTGGCCCTAGAAAACAATACCTTCTCTATAAATAAATAATATCAGAGGGAAAATCTAATCCAGTTTACTATTAACTTCAATAGACCACAAAATTTCACTCTCACCAATATCGCAAATCGCAACTTCTAAAAATTTAAACTCACAGATAGAAATCACGGTCCCAGTTTACAAAATCACAATCGCAAATCGCAACAAAATTGCAAATCGCAACAAAGTTGTAAATCGCAGAAATCGAAGTCGCAGTTTCCTATGAGAGCCAATCGCAGATTGTGATTGCGGTTTAAAATCGCTGCGATTGAATCGCAGTTTACGATTTCTTGCTCATCTCTACAGTAAGCCTAACTACAAAGAGAGTATCTAAATTTGTAAAATTAGAGGCTAAATGATGAATAAAGGGATTTAAATATATGTCGATGCTTGGCACGATCCTCATATAAACATCCGAGAACCGTCCCGCTCCATTCGGCTTATCTTTATGTTCATCTGATGTTCTAAGTTGGCCTGCTTATGGCAGGATTTCGCGGAGCTGTCGTGGCGGTTTCTGCTCCTGTTACTGCCGCCCCTGCTGTTCCTGCACTCGCCGCCCCGGCCGCACAGAGAAATTACCGACGAGATGCAGGAAGCCAGAAGCGAGGCTCCTTCTGATAAATTAGAGAGAGGCGAGATGCAGGACGGGACGAATCGTGTTTGTAGGGAAGTTAAAGGATATGTTAAGATTTTAGAATAAGTTTGGTTAAAGATTTTTTAACATATAGAGTGACAATTTGAAAACGAACAGTATTTAATATTGCCTCTACCGATGATAGTATGAAAATTTGGCGAAACACGTCAATTTATATATCAAGGGGGACAATTTTTGAGGCATTTGTTGTCGTGTTGCTTGTAGCATTTTATTTAAAATTCACACAATTTAAATAAATGTACAGAATTATTTTATTTAAACAATTCAAGTTTGAGTCCTCGCACCGAGATGGCATTCTAAGTATTGTTATTATCTTTTATTTTTTTTTACAAGTTTATTTCGGGCTAGTTATTTCAGTCCGGTCGAAGTTGTTCGTCACTTTATTTCTGACGGTATAGGTATATATCTCGTGCCTACCTTTATCGCTATATTGGTGGTTGAAGCTGAACCCGATAGAATTATCGGCGTTTTTTTTGGCATTTTTGAAATTTGTGTGGGAAAACCCTCTGAGCGGAGGTAAGACTTTTATTTTTTTTACATAACGTTTCCTAATACCCTTTTTCTATTTGTACAGGGTTTTATTTTATGGTACGCATTTCTGGTACCATTTTGTTTATTGTATCTGACATTTGGGCCACGTTTGTCCCTACAATATACACGTTGAATAACGGAGGATCTCCTGAATATACAGCATTTTCCGATCCTGTCTGTGTGGAGACGTTATAATAACGATCCAGTTCCAGCAGTTCACCACAACCAGCTTGTGACCAGAACGGATATAAAAGGCCAGATCATTTCTTTTTATATAATTTAAGTTCACTTTAATGCTTCAAGCCCTTCAGGCATATTAGATATTTTATTACTTTAGAGTCACTTTGAAATATTTTATTCATGTTATGCATATTTCTGATATCTACATAGTACGGTTTTTTTAATATAAAGAGTCCCTATATTTTGGTACCAAGATCGCCAGACTTTTTGCGGAATAATTAATAAAATATTAATATTCAGAAGCGTGCAGATTTAACTACCATCTTGAGTGATCTATTTTAATACATACTATTTACCAACAAACATTTTCAAACATCAAATTATTCATAGTCTTATTTTATTCTAATTAACATTTAATTATTAATTATACTTAGTTGTTAGTTTATCTCAGCGTTTCATTTGTGTAATTCCTAAAATAAATAATACCTATATTCTGAGTTGATTTCTCAGTTCTCAACTTAGAAGTTTTAGAAAGTAAATGGAAAACTGAGTGGCGCCCAGTATATTATAAAGACGTAATTATCACAATTTAATTTTTACAGCTTACGACCCATTGCTCACCGGCGAACAGCTCCGTCGCATAGTATTAGTTGTTTTAATATTTTTTCTAAAAGAAAATTCTTATAAAAAAAACATTCCATCATTTTTTTATAACTTCTAATGCTACATGCTTTCAACCCCTTGACCCCCAAGGCACGTACCCCTAAAATTTTAATTTAACCATTTTTGTGTTTCTTATAGAATTCTACATAAACTGCATTATTTTTTTGAGAATTTTATAAGGAACACAAAAATGGTAAAAGAAATAGGGGTTGCCATTTAAAATTTTAGGGTAGGTGCCCTGGGGGTCAAAGGGTTGAAAGTAACACGACAACAAATGCCTCAAAAATTGTCCCCCTTGATATGTAAATTGACGTATTTCGCCAAATTTTCATACTATCATCGGTAGAGGTAATATTAAATACGGTTTTTTTTCAAATTTTCACCCTGTATAAATCTAACTAAAAAAATATAACTCGTCTGGCATATTTGGAAAACTTACAGAAAATAAATCCTTTACAGCCTGTATACTTTTTCTCCATAATACCACTAAAGTATTTTTTTTTTCTCTTTAGTCTAGTGATTCATATTTAAAAATTATATTTAGCACGTATAAAGTCAATACGACATTAAAAAAAATGATTTCTTTTAAAATTATTTTTGGCACTAATAAAGTCAATTTGACATTAAAAGATTGAATTGAAAGATTGAAAAGGTGGCATGTTTGTTATTCTAATCAGGACAGTAGTATTTTTTTATTAATTTAGAATTTTTGTATCTCTCATAACACAAGAACGAATTCGTATAAACAATTCAAAACGAACAATCTGTTTCATTCTAAGGAGTTCTTTAAAAATTTCAAATATTTTTTTCTGTGAAATAAAATGGGGAAAACTTAATCATAATTTTTAAAATTTTCATGGGATTTTTTATGCCCAGGTCGGCGATGCAACAGACTGTATGGTATTCTGGTATATTTTCGGTATAATAAAACCATTTTGCTCTACTGAAACCATTTTCAGGTATGAAGTCTATTATTTAATGATATCGTTAAGAAACATCTATAAAACCTTTTGAAGTATATTCAATCACTCGACCCTAACCAAAAGAAGGCCTTAAAAATACAAAAAGAGCATCAAATCGAAGTGATAAGACGACCGCAACCCGAAACCCAATAAAAATATCAAGGGAAACAGGGGGGACCCTTGTTTCGTCACCCCCGTGCTCAACAAACCACAACCGAAACCGGGTCCCGAGAAAACAAAATTGACTTCGGCCCCGTCGCGTCGGCAAATCTTGTTACCGACTCGATATACATTCGCCTAATCCTGTTTAAAGCAATTGCTTTTCTTATTTGAAAGTGTTCATCCCTGCGTAGACCAGAGTTAGGATTCAGTCAGAAACCAGAGTGCGCAATAGTATGAGAAATTTGATTGAAAGTTGTGTAGGACAACGAGGAAGAATTATTAAAAAAGTTTTCTTGTGGAACTTTTATTGTCTTTGTTCTTTATATATAGTTGGGAAACAGACTACATATTTTATATAACAAATGGAGTTTTGCTGACATGAGTTACACAAAATAGTGTCGAAGTTCCAAACATGTTTGATCCAAGATTTTTTCTAATTTTAACCAACAAAAATATTTAGTATTTTATTTGAGTATAATAGTTATTTGTGATGTTTTTTAATAGTTAGTGTGATGACAAAATGGATTAGTAGTAGGAATTTGTATCAAAAATTAATATATTTAGATGTTCGTAGTTGTTTTTCATTATTATAAAAACTATTTGTGTTATAGATTCATAACACCACTAGTTGTGTTATGAATCTCATAACGTAACTGAAATACGAAAAAAAAATAGTGATGTAAAAACGTTATAACTAAACAGTTGTAGATAAATGATATTTACAAAACTTTTTGAGACTTTACCGGAAAAATGTTGTGAACAAATTTCCCTGTTTTCCCTATATTATCAAAGGACTGAAGTAATAAACTTAGAAGGTCTTGGTGTCATCATCATCATCATCATCAACCAGTCACTAAATTCCACTACTGGAAATAGGTCTCCTTTCTTTACTTCCATAACTCCCTATCTTGAAAAATTTGTATCCATTGCAGTTACTGTGGATACGTCTTAAGTCGATATGCTATCTGGTTGGAAGACGGTCTCCTGAATGCATCACATGTCTTGGTCTCAATTCTATAATCTTCTTTGTCCATCGATCATCGTTTAGCCTTTCAATAGCCCTGCCTTCATTCCATTTTAAACTTGTTATTTTTTCTATAGCATCTGTGTCTCTTGTTCTATCCCGTACTTCGGTATTCGGTACCTTGTCTCTCAGAGATAGCCTCAACATTGATTTTTCTATTGCTTTTATTATTTGTTATTCTGATTTTCTTTGATGTTTTCCTAGTTAATGTTATGGTCTCCGCACCATACGTCAGAACAGGTAGTACACGTTGAACGAAAACCTCTCCCTTAAAACATATCGGAAGAGCTCTTTTGAAAATGTATTAAAATTGCCCAATGTAATTGTCAGTCTTATTCGTCTGTTGAGCTCGCTTATTGCGGCTTGTACGTATTTCGTGAACTAAGTAATTGTAAGCAATTGTTTCTTCAATTAGATATTGGTTAATATACAGGGTGGTCCGAACTGTATTCCAGAAACCTCGGCAGCATATTCTGCAGACCAAAATAAGTAAAAAAGTTCGTATAAATGTATGTCCTAAAATGCTTAGTTTCGGAGATACAGGGTGTAGAAATTTCATTTTATTTCGATTTTTTCCAAATAATTTAAGAAGTAACGTCAATATTTGGATGAAAATTGATGAAGCAGTTTTTGGACATGAGAAATTTGATTTTCATGTCAATATGACTCCTATTTGTAGAGGGCGCCACCTACATATGCTTTAATTGGTTTGAAGAGTAATAACTTTTCATCCATACCTGTATAAAACTACTGAGTAAAAAAATATCATTTACAACTTTTTTACATAAAAAAGGTCTCTTGGTAATCTAACCGCTACGAGTAATGGCTTTCGAGATATCGAAATTGAAATACCAATACCTGTCCATATTGTACCAAATAAACAATATTACCAAATAGTTATTAGACTGAAATCTTAAATTTGAATTTTTTTTATAAAATTAAACAAATAAGATATACTTATGTATAGTCGATTTCCGAAATCAAAATGTCGATTAGGGTTCCACTAAGAACATGTTTAGTTTAGGTTCTTCAATTTTGTCATATTTTTTTTTTTTTTTTTTTTTTTTTTTGCTTTATTTTGGGAATTATAATGAAATTTAATTATTGAAAATGTGTATCTTGTTTCACAGCCACTCAAGAGGTAAGGTATATGGCGCGTTTATTTAAACGTGGTCTCCCCGGAGGCCTAACCCAAGCTAGATATAATAAGAAACTTTAACTTAACTGCACAAGCCCGACGGAATCTGGCTCATTGATGTAAAATCGATCGTGTCTGCTGTGCATGGCTCATCAGGGGTGTCTCTCAATACGTCCAACTCTTCATCTACAGCTGCTAGAGGGATATCTACAGACAAGTTCAACTCCTTTTCATCGGATTCTTCGAGTGACACTTCAGTGACGTTGTCACAGGATTCCCCATTGCAGTATCCACAAATGTATTTGAACGAATTTTAATCTGCTTTCTGCATGCCGCGGGCTTTACCAATTGTTGTTGGTTTTGTATTTACAGGATAAAAAGGCCAATAGGGATTTTTGAGCTGGATATTTCAACGTTGTCAATCATTTGTTGTTTCATCATTGGTGAATTGGAAGTAAGTGCCCTGTTTTAGTTGTTTTCTTCGAAACTCCCATTCTTCGGCATCTTTGGTAAAACCACACCAATGCTGAACCTGGTGGGTTAAAAATTTCGGCAATGAAAGTGCTTGTCCAAGCGAACAATTAATTATTCATTAATTAATGAACGAATTAATGATACGCCAATGTTTCATGACAAAATTGGAAGAAACTGAAACTAAAACTAATTTTAGTGAACACTAATCCACATTTGTGATTTCGGAAAATCACTATACATAATATTTTCATATTTTAATACGCAAAATTGTTAAAATCTCCAGGGATTTTGTGCCTAAACAGTTGACTTGAGCGAAAATTCATAAAATGTTTTATAGGAAAAATTTTATTCTCCTTTATATTTTGCTCTCCTCAATTTTTTGCGAAAAAACGCATAGTTTCAAGATTTCCAAAAATACGATTTTGGGTGCCATCTTGGTAAGATGTGCGGCGCTGGCGGCAAGTCTGGAAATGGGCATTTTATGGATTGTTAGTTAGGGACGCCAAAACCTATAAACCTGCAAAGTTTCAAAACTTCCGGAGTTTTTTCCAAGCAAAATTCCCCAATGACTGAACTATGTGTAAGTTTTGATAACCTAAGTCGTACATCTATCTTTTTTGCACATAAGTTGAGAGGAAATTATTGCATACATTTTGAGAGATGGATTTTTTGAACTGTGTAGTAAACTTTTATTCTTGAACCTATGCCTTACATAAAAAAATATAAAATTTCATGGCTATATTGTTTTATATTATTGTTTTTTTTTTTATTTTTTTGATAAAAACACAAAGAATAAACAAAAAAATAACATTTTTATTTTGTTATATTATTTGTCCAAAATAATATGTTGTTTGAATATATTTAGTGAATTATTTTCAAATTAATAATCATTCAAAGCAGGACCTACAGACTTAAGCTTGTATAAACTTGGGCGTTTATTTTATACATCGAAATGTGTATCTCGATATATGAAAAATATATAAGATTATGATAAAGAAATTAAATAATTTATTGAAATTATTTAGTCAAATTTTCACTCACCCTGACATATACTCCCCTAATTTGAACACATAACGTCCAGCGTTTTATCGTCAATCTACCAAGACCCTTTGGTAGCCTATCTCCGAACCACCTCTCCTGAAGAATGCATTGTCTGTAATAAAACCTTTGCCCTTTGGGCATGCAGTTTAGTTCGCACGGGTTTGGACCTTTTGTGTACGGTACCCACCTAAATGATAAAGAACGGTTTCGAAACTGAAGATCGAGACTGAAACTTTAGCAATTAAGTTTATATTAATTAATTTAGTTAATTAAAAAAAACTCTAACATAGAGACACCTTACTGGCTCAATTGCTCCCTCACGTTGTCGAATGGTACATCGTCGTATTCTGAGCATTGTTGGGCTCTGAAGTCACCAGTGTCGGGACAGTCCTAAACAAATAACAAATGGATGGTTATCCACGTTAATTACGAGGGATACTCTTATAAAGATACTTTAAATACCATGTCTTAGCTGTTATCTATCACGGTCTCGCTATAGTTAAGATTTTATAAGAAATTCTAAATTATGTGTCCCTCCCGTTCAAAAAGCCACTCGATATATATTTCATAAGTAACGTTCTGCACCTAGAGGACGCGGGGCAACACGAGACATGAACAAAACTAAATTACAATTCCAAACTAAGTCCTCGAATTCATAATATCAATATGGTCCGTCCCAAGGGCAGACACGTGTGGTTTTGAATTTTTTCGGCGCATTAAAAAATGACCTTCTTCGTATCTTAAGAGGCGCTTTAAAGATGGTCTGTTGCATCGTTCCAGTGAATTAAAGATTTCCAAAAGACGGATGTACCCTTACCCCTTCGACTCCCAAGGACTTCGTCCGCCTCCTCAAGTCAATTCCAAATTATCGACCAACTGACAGAAAAAGGTGGTAAGAAGAGTGATACAGGTAGATTGTTATCAGGTACGGGTTAAAAAATTCGAGTAAAGCATATTAACAGGTACTAGTTACAGGAGGTAATTACATACTTATAATTACATAATTACAACATAACATTCCCAGAAAAGTGCAATATTAACTGATTATAGGTTCAACCCCCGAAACACCTTAAGTGGGCGAACAAAAAATGAAGAATTCGAATTGAAAAAAATTAATCTGTATAAACATAATTTTTTGAAAATTAATTTTTTTTTTTTTTTTTTTTTTTTTTTTTTAGAAATAAAATTTCAAATTAACCAAAATTACAAAAAATTCATTTCTAAATTAAGTATATGAAAAACGATTAAAGATTAAATTATTTTTCTTCAGATCCTTACCACCGGCTAATATCTCTTATTTGACACCCGTATACCGTAGCTTTGAAATTAAGTTGCAAAATTTAGTATTATATTCGACTCCAGAAACACATTAAAGATTTTTCGGCAAAAATAGTTTTTTTTCAAAAAATTTTGATTAAATTTTTTATTTATTTTTTTAGTTTTATATTAGAACACATTAATCTCTATATATATCGAGCAACATAGTAGAGATTTAAGATTTTACAAGTGAAAGAACCCCAAGAAGGTTCAGTGTTTCTCTAAAAAATTTAACAGATTTTTAAAAAATATGATTTTTTTTCTAATTTTCAAAAAGTAAATATCTGGTCTCGGTGTTATTTTAGGGTACTTAATTTTGAAAAAACGGTTCAAAAGGAAAATATGTTTCTTTATCTAGAGATCTACCATGCCCTGTAAAATATTCCTCACTTATTTTAAAGGAACTCATTCTGGTATAAAATAATACAACTTACACAACTCCATAACAATAGAGGGAGTTTCTCTATATTGACCTCTACTTGTAAGTTCACCAGCAACCTACATATTTTTATTATATATCTGTTAAGAAAATCTTTTTTATTATTTTTTTTTTTTTTTTTTTTTTTTTTTTTTATTGTAAAAAATATTTCATCAAGAGCAAAAAGTACAAACTTCTGAGTCTTACAGGTGTTGAACGGTTCATGTAAATCAATAACGAAAAAGGCTTCTGTGTCTTAGGTTTTATATGTACGTAGAAGACAGTTTATCGTTGTTCCCACAGATATATTCTGCAAAATAGAATGTAAAATGCTTTTACGAATGGAAACCAGAATTCTTCAGGGTTCAGATGACTATCAAATTCGGGTTCATAGAGCTCCAGGAACTATCTGAAGGACTCCAGTCTCCTAAATCAACAAAGATGTAAAAGAACTGTAATTTCTTGAGTATCATGGCTGATGCAAACTTCATTGTTACCTACTTACAATCAAGGGCATTTTATCGTCTGGATGGTATGTTGATATCGTAAGAACCAATTGTTAGGTTTTTAAGCTGCAATTTGTATAATGGTTAATCATACCCTCCATTTATTCCAGCAAGTCTAAGAGTTATTTTTGACAGTAGTACAGTGTTTTTTGTCCCTCATTAATACCTCGCCCAGATCAACGAACCGCTATCTCACACCTTTACAGCTCCAAAGAAGTTTGTCTGTTAAACAATCCAGGAAGATACTGTGCACAGGGTTTACTTTACTTATGGGTCTTTTTCCTTTTAATTGTAGGTTTCAAAAAACGAGATAAAATCTAGAAAAAAAAAAATTTTAAATTTCATTTTTTTTTTTTTTTAAAATATATGTACATTTTTTATTAATGTTGAAATTAATGCTTTTATAATTGCTGTTGGATTATTTTTCTATTAAAAGGTTTTTTAAATAAAAAAAAAAAAAAAAAAAAAAAAAAAAAAAAAAAAAATTATTGAAAAATAAATTATTATTATTATTATAAGTGAAAATTTGTTTGTTTTATATATTAACAAGGAAAGTACACAATAGTATCGTTACATTTCCCCCTCCATCTACAATCCTAGGATGTGTATTTTGATTTTTATATATAGTCGGTTCTTAATTATGAAGGAATCTATACTAATATATTAAAATCCTTAATGTGACATATCGAATTAATCAGGGGATCCTGCTCAAACCACTCCAACGGTACATAAGCCTCAATTTCATATCAGGGTGATTCTATGGTTGAAGTTCGTGATAATAAGTTGGTATTTTTTCTGTAAATTCCAAGTTCCAAGATAAATCACCCCTCAAATATTAACAATTTGACTCTTTTTATATAGGTTTTAGATATCAAGTTTCCTGTGAAAAAACGCCTAACTACGTATATTTTATTTTGTTTTTTTACATATTAAAATTTTTATAAAATGTTATACAGTGTTTTCGAAAAAATCTTTTGGATTGAATGCACTGGATCTTGGCTTAAACGCTTACGTAAAAGCTGATTCTTTGAAAACAGATTAGGCTTTATAGAGTTCGGATAAGAAGATTTTTCTGAAACTTCGAAAAGTCATAAATGAACTTATCGCTTTAAATATTAAAAATATTTTTATTTAGAAAACTTGTAGTTTTGTCGTGTAAAAACTCTTAAACCGTGTATTTTATTTGGTTGGATTTTACATATTTTAAAGATTTTTTATAAAATGTGTAAACAGGTTTTCATAAAAATATTGGACCATTACAATCACATTCTGCTTAACTGCTTTAGTTTTAAAGCTGATTTTTTGACAAACTGCTTGACTTGATTAGAATTCGATAAAGAAGTTCTCGAATCTCAAATTCCCAAGAGGGTGAAAACACGGCCGGCCTCAATTATTACAATATGTGGTTATTTAAAAAAACGGTTATCTTCGTGAAAACCTGGACAAGTCATAATTTCTTTGTTTTTTAACATATTTTTAAATTTTTTAAAAATATCATACAGGTGTTCCCAAAACGAGTTGTAAATTTCCTTAACCACGATTCTCTTAAACTGCTTGACTAAAAAGGCTTAATTTTTTCAAACCTTTTTCAATGGTCAAATTCCAACGGAGATGAAACTACCCCTCAAATATTACCGAAGGTTATAGTATAATGATCCCATATGTTTTTTCTCAGCTGACCCATAAATGTGGAGAAATTTTATCCATTTTATTGGTTGGATTGGAAATGCTTTCTTTCTTTATCATCACCGTATTTACCAAATATTAATTTGACCGAACGGTAAAAAAAAAAAATAATAATAAAAAATAAATAATAAATAAAAAAAAAATAATAAAAAATAAAAATAATAATAAATAATAAATTAAATAATATTAAAAAAAAAATTAATATTAATATTAATATTAATAATTAATATTAAAATTAATTTAATAATATTAAATAATTAATTTGTCGCTGGTACACGCTAGTTTTTATATATAAATCTCAACAAAGATGTTTGTCTTTAATACATCAGTAGAAATATTACTTGTTAGGAATTTGGTAATAAAATGGATATCTCAACTCATAAATCGTGTAAAACATGTATCATATCTAACTAAGAAACAACGTTCTTTCAATTGTCCAGTCCCATCTGGACACGTAGAACTCATTAATTAATTATCATTACGACTTCTAAAAAGCCCCAAAAACACAATGGTAAATGTTGAATCTTTCGTAAGAACTCTAACTCTCGGAAGGTAAGTCCGTGCAATTAATTGGTCAATTAAAATTTTATTGTCAGAATAAAAGGACAAGTGAAGAAGTAAACTTGAGCACGTTTTTATAAATAACAGAAATATAAAGAACCATATTTTTAATCTTTTTATTGAATATGGTAATAAAAAGGGAATTCAATTTCTCCTTCATCGCTTAATTCTTTAAATTGATTGCAACCTTTTTTTTTTCTTTTTCAGTCCAGATGCATATTAATTTTCTCTTAAAGGTCAATGGAAATTTCACGTTGAAATTTGCATATTTCCCAAAAATATCACGGATCCCCTAAGGCCTTACTAAAAAGGCTGGATTTTTGGAAAACAGGATTCGGACTTTATTAAGTCGTAAGAAATTTTCGAAAACTGCAATTCTAATGTGAAAACTAATCTTTAAATTTAAATAATTTTTATTTAAAAACCTTTTTTTTTTTTTTTTTTTTTTTTTTTCTTATATTTTATTTTGTTGTTAGCATAATTTAAGATTTTTTATAAATTTTGAACAGTGTTTCATAAACATCGACTCATTAGCAAGGTCACGGGGATTCCCTGCTAAATTTGCTTACTTTAAACTATTTTAACAAACAGTATGGACTACCTTGTTGTGGTAAGGGTTCGATAAGAGTTTCTCGGGAATCTTGCAAGATTACAAGAAGTTAAACCGTCCCCTCCACAAATACTTACAATAGTGTTTATTTAAAAAACTTTTAGTTTTTTTTTTTTTTTTTTTTTTTTTTTTTTTTTAGTTTTTTACATATTTTGAAATTTTTTAAAAAGATCATATACATGTTCCAAGAAAGTTGTATTTTCTAACCACGATTCTGCTTAAACTGCTTACGTAAAAACTATTTTCAAACTCTTTTTCGAATGGTCAAATTCCAACGGAGATAAAACTACCCCTCAAGAATATTACAAGGGTTATATAATATATAATCCATATGTTTTTTTAGTGCTTGGACAAATGGGTGAGAAAATTGTTATCCATTTGTATGTTGATAAATTCTTTTGCTTTGCTTTATCATCAACCATTACAAATGATTAAAAAAAAAAAAAAAACGTAAAAAAAAAAAAAATAAAAAAAAAATAATAATAAAAAATAAATAATAAATAAAAAAAAAATAATAAAAAATAAAAATAATAATAAATAATAAATTAAATAATATTAAAAAAAAAATTAATATTAATATTAATATTAATAATTAATATTAAAATTAATTTAATAATATTAAATAATTAATAAAAAAAAAAAAATATTTTCTAATATAAATCTCAACAAAGATGTTTGTCTTTAATACATCAAAAATATTACTTGTGTTAGATTGGTATAGGAATGAGTATCGGGTGTATACTCATTAAATTCCGTTAAAACGAAATGGTATATGGAGTATAAGAACTCAAGAAAACACCTGGTTTTTGCATTGTCCGGGGTCCGCATCTCGAGCGTAGACTCGAATAATTATTAATGCGGATTTATACGGACTTGGGGCTACAAAAGCAAAAAAAACACATTTAAATGTTGAATCTGGTCGGTAAGAACTCCTATCTCGGAAGTAAAATTCGCAATTAAATCCAATAAAAATTTTAGTTGATCAGAAGATAAAAAGACAAAAAGAAGAAAAAAAAAAAAAAAAAAAAAAAAAAAAAAAAAAAAAAAAAGAAACATATTTTTTATCTTTATTATGGGAATAGGAATAAAAAGGAATTCTAAGTTCTCTTCATCGCTTGAATTCTTTAGAAATTATTCAACCTTTTTTTTTTTAAAAAAAAAAAAAAAATAATGCAATATTAATTTTCTCTAGGGAGACAAGCCGAATTTCACGTTAATATTTCGGCATGGTCCCAAATTTACATCACTGATCCGTGGCTTAAATCGCTGTGTAGGTAAAACTTGATTTTTGAAAACAGTATGGGACTTTAGTGTATTGATAATAATTTTCAAACCTCAAATTCTAAGTGAAACTACCTTTAAATATAAATATTTTTTATTTAAAACCTGTGAGTTTCTGAAAAAACTCTTAAAACTAATATTTATTTTTTGTTTTTACATATTTTAAGAGTTATAATTTTTACATTGTTCATAAAACAGGACCATTGAGCAAATCAACCGGATTCTCTTAAAGAGATTCTTGACGTGTTTAAACTTATTTTACAAACGACTACTGTTTGTAGTTCATAAATTTGTCTCGAAATCTCAAATTCCAAGAAAGGTTAAAAACGCCCCTTCAAATATTACAGATAATGATTTATTTAAAAAACTATCTTTCAGGAAAGACGGGGCTTGAACAAGGCATAAGATTTCTTTGTTTTTTTTAACATATTGTTGAAATTTTTGTAAAAATTCATGGATCAGGTGTTTCAAAAAGTTTAATTCCTTAACCAGCGGATTCCTTTAAACTGGCTTAGATAAAAACTATTATTTCAAACCGATTTTCAATGTCAATATTCCGACAGAAAAACTACCCCTCAAATATTAATCAAGGTTTTTAGTATAATAATTACCCATATTTGGTTTTTTCTCAGGGGCTGACATAAATGTTTGAAGAAAATTTGTAATCGCGCAGTTTGTATTAAATTCTTGCTTTGCTTATCATCACCATTACAAAAAAAACAAAAAAAAAAAAAAAAGTAAAAACAAAATTAAATAAAAAAGATAATAATAAAAAATAAATAATAAATAAAAAAAAAATAATAAAAAATAAAAATAATAATAAATAATAAATTAAATAATATTAAAAAAAAAATTAATATTAATATTAATATTAATAATTAATATTAAAATTAATTTAATAATATTAAATAATTAATTTTGTTTTTTTTTATGTTTTATTTTATATACTAAATTCAAGAAAGTTTGGGTCTTTAATAACAAATCAGTAGGAAATAAGTTATCCTTGTTAATTGTTAATAGAAATATAATCTGTAACTCATAAATCGTAAACTATGTATATAATAGAACTAAAAAACAACCTGTTTTGGTGGCATGTCTGAGGTCCATCTCACGTAACTCGAATAATTATTATTGATCATTTACGACTTCTAAAGGGCAAAAAACACATGGTAAATGTTGGAATCTGTTCTATAGGAAGTCCTATAGTCAAGTAGTCCGCAATTAATGCGGTCATAAAGTTTTATTATCAGGAATAAAAAGACAAAAAGAAAGTAAACGGGTTGAGGCAGCTGTGTTTTATAAATATACAGAAATATACAGAACATTGTTTTTTTATCTTTTATGATACTGGAATTAAAACGGAATTTAAGTTCTCGCTTCATCTGTCTATCATTTTAAATTGTATGATGTCAAACAATTTTTGTTTTCTCTTATTTAAGTCAGAGGCATATTAATTTTCTCTTGAGGTGAGTGTCAATGCCAAATTCAACGTTGATATTTCCAGTTTCACAAAAAAGGGTTAATATCAACGAATTCTGGCCTTAAATGGCGGCTTGAACGTAAAAAGCTATTTTTTTGAAAAAAACGTATTACTTTAGTGTAAGAGTTCGATAAAATGTATGTTTTCTGAAACTCGAATTTAAGTGTGAAAGCACCCCTCCAAATTGAATATTTTTTATTTAAAAAGAAATCCGTTTTTTTTTTCATTTTTTTTTTGTGCCACCCTGTAAACAGACAGTGGTTTGTTTTTTACTGTATTTTACAGGATTTTTTATAAATTTATTACAAGTGTTTTATAAATATGAACCATTGAGTAATCACGAATTCTGCTTAAACTGGGTCTTGACTGTTTAAAGGTTATTTTGCAAACATTGACTGTTTAGTTCATAAAAGTTTCCTCGAATCTCAAATTTCCAAGAGGGTGAAAAACGCCCTCACAAAATATTACAATATTTGTTATTAAATTTTTTTTTTTTTATGTTTTTTTTTGTGATAATTTTATTTTGTTTTTTTTACATATTTTGGAAATTTTTTAAAAAATATCAACATTTTTTTTTTTTTTTATAAAATATGACCATTTTCACGATTCTGCTTAAACCTGACGTAAAAAAGCTTATTTTGCAAACGATTTGTTCCAAAGGTCAAATTCCAACGAGATGAGAAACTACCCCCTCAAATATTACCAAAGTTTATATAATAATATCCCATATTGTTTTCTCATACTAACATAAATGTCAGAAAATTTTATCCAGTTTGTATGTTAATGGAAATTCTTGCTTTGCTTTATCATCACCATTACAAATGATTAATTCGACGCGAACGAAGTCGCGCGTACACGCTTGTTAATAATAAATAAAAACCAAAACGCTGTTTTTCAAAATTTTACATTTAGCTACACGAAACAAGGCGGAAAGGAAAATATCTCTGAAGCTTACGTAAATCCCACGTCTATCCGTTTAAAAAGAGAAACAGAAATGCCGAAACCAACCGCAGGAACAAACTTTTAATTACATCATAAACCCTTCTCCTTTGCTCTGCCTACCCACGTCCACTTTTTAAATCTGCGCCCTTAAAAAACAGTAGGAGACGCCCAATCTAACTCCTTAAACTGTTGTCCAATTACAGGCAACTCCAAACTTTTTAATAGGCCTCATTCACTTCTTTGTCGCTTGGGGGCAGGGAAAAATTAATTATTGCAAAGTTATTTATTTTTAAGTGTTTTTCTTTTTTCTTTTTCTACATTTTGTACATTCTGTACATTCTAGAAAAACGAGATACAAAATAATGATTCCACTCAATGGACACGTATTTTGTATATTATCACAGTTTATGCATATTATCTTGAAACAACGTTTTTGGGATATGACGGGTTTTGCAATTTAACGCCTCATTTTATTTGTTACTTAGTATAGTACTTTGCAAAATAAAAACACTAAATCACCACAATACATCAAAACACTTTTATTTTTACACTCGACGCGCGTTTTGCTTACCATGTTAGTATCATCAGCAGTTGATTAAGACTAAACTAAAATCTACAATTTGAGCGTTAAAGATATTTCATAAATACCAGACCTTTCCAGTGGAGGCGTTTTATCCTTACCTAATAAATGTAATTTATTATTAGTACTATACATAAGTTTATAATTGACTTTCTAAAAAATTCTTTTTAGACCACGGGATAACTCTGTATCAAACGGTATAGAAAAATATTTTGACGTATCTTTCTCCACTTGAGAAGTCGAATTTTCAGAAATCAAAAACTTATACCTACGTTTTCTAATTATTTTATCAAGTAGTAAAGGAGAATATCCATTACATTCAACCTACATCCCTAATGTAATCTCTTTCTATTTCATATCTTTCGTTGGTAAGTGGAAAACTAAGTCATCTATGAACTAAGAAATTTAAACAAGCTGTCTCATTAGGAATATATCTGCGTGTAGTGGTATTTTTCCTATAGATATCAAATTCCAGGCAATTATTAGTATTTCTAATAAATAATACATCTTGAAATGGTAATCTAACGTTGTTCTCAATTTCATGTGTAAATTTAATGGAAGGAAAACGATTATTTCACTTAGAAATAAAATTATCTATATGGTGTCTGAATGTGTGTCAAAAACAGCAAAAATATCATCCACATACCTAAACCATACTCTTGGAAAATACTCAAACTGATTCTTAGCCTCTACTTCAAACCTGCTTATGAATAAATAGGCAAAAATGAAGACAATGGATTACCCATTGTTGTACCTTCCACCTTCCCGCTGTTCAAAATTTTTTTTATTAAATTGAAACCAATTTTGTTTCATACATAACGATGTAAGCTCAATATATTCAATCACAATTTTGTTGTCGAGACCATTTGCGTTCAGTAATTCTCTCAAGTAGCCTAAAGTATGTGGAAACACATACTTTAGGCTACTATAAGCCTACTTGCTATTAGTGTGTACCTAACACCAAAGGTTCCAACCCCCAACTGTAATAGTACTTTGGTTTAAATTAGTCCTTGGTAAATTGATCGCACTTCCTCGACTATATAAAGACGTTTCTTTTCAGTACCCATCCCGATTATCGATTGGGAACGGGCAAGAGACAGACAAAAATTCAATTACATTCAGGACGCGAACTAATTCAAACAAACCGATACGTGCCGCGTATCCAGGCTTCGGGAAAGCACATAAATAGCGAGGCGGCTTTGCCTGTAGCCCCCGAAACAACAGGTATAAAAAGAGAACGGCTTGGAATTTATACCTTTGTTTGTACCCGGGAGTAAATTATTCTATTTTCAATCTAAATAGGGTCTCAGCGCTGGGTATTAAATTCTCCGAGTTTTTCCCACTCTTTCCACCGTTTTATCCCACTGCGCCGATCCCCGTCTTCGTCTATAATACAGAACGTCTGTATCTTGTGTCTCGTTTTTGCCGGTAGGCTTTGTGGGATTTTCTTTTTTGCTCCTCGCTCCGTTACTCGCTGGAAAGATGTTATTTATTAAAACGGTTTCTTTTGAGGGCGGACGCCAGGAGCAGCTGCTGCTTGGAGGAGGCAGGAATGGAGCAGATTTTATTAAAATCTGATTATTTACTTGTTCGCGGAGTGTTACTTCCACTAGGTTGGAGGACATTAAAATAACCCTTAGTTTAATGTTGCTCGAAAATTTCTCTGTACAAATTTTATCAATTTTTAAACATACAGGAAAGAGGATATTCATGTTATCATTTTATTTAAGAAATGAGTGGTAACCTTTAAGAAATATTTTTTTTACTAGTGATTAGCGATACTGGTATTGAACCAATACTAGCGTTATATCTGCAAAACCAAGACCAAAACCGACCAGTGCAAGACTTACGCAAGACCATGACCCAGCATTCAAGACTCTTAGGGTCTTGTATTTTTTTCACGTTTTTTATTTACATCTCAATTTGTATAGATAATAATTAGTAAAAAAATAACGATATTTACATACAGGGTGGCGCCTTTCATACGCCGCGGAGGCTCCAAGGAGAACGACATTTTGTATTGAAATGAAATTTTGTGGGCATATGTAGGTTAATTCAGAGCACTTTTTAAAAATAGAGAAAGTTCTACAGGGTATCCCCAAAAAAAGTTACATATCAAAGTTTTGTTTTTTGTAATGGAATACTCTATATATTAATTAATTTTCGGATTTTGGGAGAAAAATAAAGGTGAGTTTTATAAGAAAAGTATGACTAAAATGTAAGGTTTGTGACATATTTAACATTTTCTAGAAATATAGAACAATTTTTAAATTACAATAAAAGCTACCTAAATTGGAATTTACCCGGTATAGCCTAATATGTAGTTAAATTAACTATTGTACTTTAAATCAGATTAAAACTTGGTCCAAAAAGTTATACAGGGTGAGACAAAATTAATATTGAACACTGGTCACCCTTAAAAGCATGTTATTCTTTTATTTTAAAAGGAACACCTAGTATATTATTTCGATATTCAATGGAGAATTCATGTCTCTTCAAAATACTATTAAGGTTGCTTACCCCTCAAAGATTTTTCTAGATATTTTCATTTACATGATTTGATCTGAGTAGATCTTTATTATTAATTTGATAAAATCTAGGATGCTGTGATATGTCTGACGTTACTTCAACATTTTGTAAACTTTGCTTCAACATAGCTGTCTAATTATATAGTCCGACCTTAACAAGTAGTTATTATTTTGTGTCAGTTAAAACAAAAAAATTCTCAGAAATTTGCCGAAAATGCAAACTTATCCTACATCAGAAAGAATTGGTATGATTCTATTAGTTGGCGAATGCACACTGCATTCAACAATTAATAGAATACTTAAATGCTCCTGATTTTATATAGTCTGGCTTTTTTATGGGGATATGTTAAAGACAGTGTTTACAAAACTCGACCAACTATTGTCGACAACATGAGAGAAATTATTGTAGCTGCTTTTCGAGGTAGAACTCCACATCTTTTAAAATGAAAAGATCCTTTTGAAAAGACAATCATTTTATGCAGTTAACAAAAAATAATCTCTGTAATAATTAAAATATGTTTTAAACGTGTATCGGAAAAATATACTGGGTATCCCATTTAAAATAAAGGAGTAACTTGCTTTTAAAAGTGATCAATGTTCCATATTAATTGTGTCTCACCCTGTATAACTTTTCCGGTTAAATTTCAATTTGGTTTAACATACAATAATTACTGTAATTAAATATCAGGCTATACAAGGTCAACTAAAATTTAGGCAGCTCTTATCGAAATTTAAAATTTACTCTTCATTTTCTCAAAATGTGAAATATGTCAAAATTCTTAGATTTTAGGTATATGCTTTTTTAATAAAACTCACCTTTATTTGTTTCCTAGAATCCGAAAATCAATTAATATATAGGGTGTTCCATTAGAAAAAAACACAACTATGATGTGTAACTTCTTTCGGGGACACCCTGTATAATTCTATATATTTTTATAAAATGCTTTCAGTTAACCTACATATGCTGCCAAAATTTAATTTTGATACAAACTACCGTTCTCCAGAGGCGCCACCCTGTATATCCCTAAGGTCGTGGTGGTTACCTTTCTTCTTCCCATACAATCTACATGATCAAGACAAGACCAAGGAAATCTTGTCTTGGTCTTGCAGTTGCTCATCACTAGTAGCTTCATTCAGAAATGAATATGTAATCTTGGCTTTTTTCCTCTATCAAAAATACACCAAATTGGAAACCAATTCGAGACCCTCCATTAAAAAGCACTTTTCAAAATTATTGTCCAAAAACAATTTTTGTATTCGCTCTCGGATAAATTATATCAAATCGATTTAATCCAATACAATTGATTAATTATCTGTGAAATTAATCGGTAGCTAATCATCACTCGTCGATCATTACTTTTATTAGCGAATATAAAGCGGGCGATCATGACCAGCCAATGGTCCAGATTGTGGATCGATTAACATGAAAAAGACCTGGGAGTCCAGACTGAAAACAACAGGTGGGCGAACAAAAAAAAAAAGGAAATCCGGGAAATTTAAGCTTTTGTTTTTATAAAACGTACCAAGTATTTTTATATTTGAACGTGTTGTATTTAAATGGGAATCAATAACTATTATCGTTTTTAAACAAGAAACTAACTATACCTATAAAGATGTAAAATAGTGTAAAAAAAAAAGGTCAGGAACATCATCAGTGACGCGACTGCATATACACTCGATATACAGGGTGAGTTTTCTCACGACGTTCTCTATGGATATCTCTCGGAAACTACTGGAGATAGAGAGTCACCAATGGAGAATTGCAGTTTTGTGGGGTCATATAAATATGCGCCTTTCGGATTTTTGAAAAGTTCATGGCTTTACTAGATATTTCTCGAAAAAAGATTTGGCTGTTTTAAAATTGTCCCTAATTCCATAATCTATTTTAGACAAAAGTTTTCAGATAAAAAGTAGTAGATAATTATATCCCTTAATGAGTTTGTGTTCTCCGATTTTGTCTGAACCCTCTCATTTTTGACATATGACACAAACATATGTATGTTTCTTTAAATGGAAATCATAGTTGGCCATGACTTCATAAAAGCGTCATTTTTTAAGCTTTTCAGCGATATAAGCTTATATGTTTTTCGAAAAATAACTGAGTTAGCCTATTCTTATCTTTCTTGCCTAATTTCACTTAGTTGGTATGGTATTCTTTTATTCTGTTATGATTTATAACTATAACGTTATAAAAAGACAGAATATATTATTAAACATTTCATTACAATTTACATTACACAAACTAAAACTTAAAAAATAACATCACTACATACACTTTGAGTTATTTTAGGAAATGTTCAAAAATTCGCCATTTTTTTTTGAGTACATAAATGCTTCTTTTTAAAACTGAATTACTAGCTATTCTCACAGAACGACCGATCTTAATTGTCTAATTTAACTTCTTCCGTACCGCCTCTTCGGGTGCCTGTCTTAATTCATAAGTTCTTTTGTAAACTTTGCGTTGTTAGCCATACCGCATAAAAACTCTAAAATGGATAGGTCAGGTGATCGAGGATGGCCATGCAATTGGTCCATCTCTTCTTATCCCTGAGTCGGCATAATTATTATATAAGAAGTAATTTTTAACATTCCTTTTATCATGGGGGGATGTCATAATGAAAGTCATGTTTTCGGACCACTTTATTGATACGCGAATATCTAAATTTAACTTTCCTAACACCTCTTGAATAACATTCCTAAAAACGTAAATAACGTTCACCGGTCAACGTATCCTCGAAAATGTATGACCAAGAAAAGTTGAAACAATAATCCACACGCTTTTTATCATTTGAAAAATTCATATTTACAATTTTGGTTTATTTTAATTTTACAAAGTTTGATGTGCCAATTTTTACATTTCTGAGAGCAACGACGCGACGATTGAACTTGTTTCCATGGCTAACTAAATGAAATTGTTTAAAAGAGATAAGAATTGGCTATAACTCAGTAATTTTTCGAAAAAAATAGCGTTATAGCTTATATCGCTAAAAAGCTTAAAAATGGCGCTTTTTATGAAGTCATGACCAACTATGGTTTCCATTTAAAAAAACATGTTTGTGTCATATGTCAAGAATGACAGGCTTTAGAAAAAAACGGAGGACGCAATCTGATTAAGGATGCGATTATCTACAACTTTTATCTGAAAAACTTTTTGTCTAAAATAGATTATAATGGAATTAGGGAGAATTTTTAAATTAGCCAAAATTTGTTTTTTTCGAAATATCTAGTAAGCCATGAACTTTTTCAAAAATCTGAAAGGCGCATATTTATAACTCCACAAAACTGCAATTCTTTCTCCATTTAACCGACTCTCTGTCTCCAGTAGTTTCCGAGATGCCCATAGAGAACATCGTAGAAAACTCACCCTGTATATGCAGTCGCGTCGCTGATGATGCTCTTTTGACCTTTTCTTTAGTTGCTACCATTTTACATCTTTTAGGTATGGTTAGTTTCTTGTTTGTTAAATATCGATATAATTTTAGGCTGTCCAAATTAAATATAAAATCCAGAAGAACATGGCTTTCTCCGGGATCCCGACGGCCTTTGCTGATGCCGGGACGAGCACATAAATTCACAAACCGTTTGTTTTTTCCGACGATTTGCTTTTCCGACGCTTTTTACGACGTTTCTGTTGCCGCTTTTACAGCACCATTATCGTTTTTTTTCCAAGACTATTTGTGTAATTATTTGCGAAATTTTATCGTCGTTACGTATGGGCGTGTTCATGATTGTTTTAGCTTTGAAGAAAGAATTATGATGGTTTATGGAAAGGAATTAATAATAATATTAATCATAAAGAAAAAAGATTGTGGATACAATTTTCCAATAAGGATACACAGAGTTTTTACATAGATATGGTTTACTAATTTTTGCTTAAATTTTGAGAACCACAAGATTTTTTTCTGTTTTTTCCTTTATTCTACATTTAATCTAATTGATATTTTCTTATACCGGGTGCGTCTCAAAAGTGGCCGACTCCTATAACTTTTTTATTTTTTCAGATAAAAAATGATACTTGGTATGGTAGTATATGACCTAAATTAGGATTGATTGACGTATTCAATTGTTTTCGGCCACTTCCTGTTTCACCGGAAATGACAACAACTTTTGATTTTTAAATAGCACCCTCGGAATTTTTTTACTTTATTCGATATGGTTTATTTGAAATTGTAACATGCGCTTCATAACGAGAATTTTATTCGAAATGCCAAGTGTCTGGTACCAAATTATTTGTAAAAACATGCTTTTTCCAAATATGCTAATGAGCCACCCTCGTTCCATTTGAAAAAATTCAGATATGATTACAAATACGATTTGGGAATATTTTAACCAGCCAGTACAAGACACTAAAAACATTAGACGATCAAATCTATTTTCCAAGGCTCCTTGATTAAAAATTAGTGTTTTTAAAACAGTCATGACACTCTAGATTGAGATTTATAGTTAGATACAATTTTGATTGAAGCGAAAATGTCAAAAGTTGACATCCGATATTTCAATCTATTCAAAATGTCATTTTCTATCGAATAAAGTAAAAAAAAATACCGAAAGTGCCATATAAAAATCAGAAATTGTAGTCATTTCCGGTGAAACAGGAAGTGAATGAAAACAAATGAATCCATCAATCATTCCTAATTTATGTCATAAAGTACCTAACATAGCAAATCTCGTTTTTTTTTATCTGAAAAAATAAACAAGTTATAGAGGCGAGACACTTTTGAGACGCACCCGGTATTATTAAGATATTATTTTTTTTAACTGAAAATCTAATGAAATTCCAAAAAACAATTCGAAAAACACAAAATTTTCAATTTTTTTTTCATGAAAAAAATATCATAGACATGTTCCATAGGTCAAAATATCCCAACCCTAAAAATATGTGCATTTATTTAAGACTGAACCTGTATAAATATGACTGATTTCGTTGCAGGACTTTACAGATTACTATAGGGTTCACAAACCAGAGTCGTTTTCTGTTTAATTTAATTTGAAAATTATGAAAAAAAATTAAATAGAAAAGAGATTATCCTTAAATCACATTCAATTTAAAATTATTTTTGAATATACAGAATGTTTCAGAAAAGTGTGAATTATTACAGAAATAAAGATGTTTAATATTGGGTCCTGTATTTCAGGAACTAACAAAGCTAGAAAGAAGAAAAATCTGTGTGGAGTATTTTCAATTTCATAAAAAAGTAACCCAGTGATATGAAAACCCTATCTTTGTATATCTACTCATAAACGAGTAACCCTGTAAAACACACGAAAATGGGACACCCTGTACTGGTCAATCTAATATACTCAATGCCATGTCTTTTAAATTAAAATAATATTTCAGTAAGGTTAATAATTATTAAAAAGTAATAATATTAATAAGTAACCTAATCAGTAAACTAGTTATTAAAACAATCATATGTTAACAACAAAAAGTATTTTTTCTTCTCAAATCAACTGTAAAATTATCATTTAAAGAAGCTTTTTACAACCATCACCCTAAATAACAACACAAACAATATAAATACAGATAATTCTATTTTCTTTATGTACCCGAAATTAAATATAGCCTTTATGTATTTATTATCATTGTATATTATCATGATATTCCTGTGTGTGTGTGAAGCCCTTTGCTGTCGGAGTTTACACAACGATAATGCAAGATAAAAACTATTTTAAAGCCTCTAAAACCACTAGACGTGCATTGTTGTTAAGCTTCGTGTAATTTCAGGATTAGGGTTTGTTGATTTTAATGTAGTTTGGAGATAAAGAAAATACCTATGTTTGTGTGTGTGTGTGTGTTTTTATTTAGGCCGTTCTAACAATGCATTATGTAGTGGAAAACATAGGCGGATCAGCATTTTTTTTTGAAGGGTTGTAGTTGTTTAATTGGTATATTTGGTAAGTGGTTGCACTATTGTGGAAATTTGTCTATTTCTATTATTAAAGATGTTATTTTTTGCTTGCTATTCATAATATGTGGTTGTTGTACCAATCATGTCCTGTAATACCTGACTTTATTTTTTTTGCTTTCTAGGCATCGATCACCAGAATCATTAGCAATGGACAGTACATACTTATTATCCCCATACAGGCTCGGAGCAATCAAGCAGTTACAGGGCACACTCTACAGTGCTTGACATTACAGTCCCAAAGACAATTCAAAATTTAAATTGGCCAGAGTAGATTAAGGCAATTATACATGATACAATACCTATATATATATTCACCATAAATATTATATATATAAGTTTAGTAATAAATATCAAAACGGACACAAAAATTACAAAGAAAATAAAAAAACAACACAAACCCCAACAAGAAAAAACAGGTAAGTATATAGTAACATCATAGTCAAGTATGGGTCTTCCATGCAGTATCACAGATGGTGGTATGTATTAATTTCTTTCATAAAGTTCAAAACATTTATATTTTTTTCCTGTTCAGCTAAATTGTCACGGATTTTACTACGTATCTGGAATCTACTTCTTTCTACCGATTACTGTCAACTCAGCATCATAGACCATAACGGGGTAAAACTGGTGATTAGTCCTAGGTGTATGATATTTTGTATAGAGGTTTCTTAAGAGTCTATTACGCTGTACTTTCGGGTCGCCTCAGGGGTCAGGTAAAGCGTCTGTGTGACTGAAGGAAATATATATTATATTTTCAGAAATCTGCCTAAGGCTTAGCCCGATCCT
Source organism: Sitophilus oryzae (assembly GCF_002938485.1). Taxonomy (NCBI): domain Eukaryota; kingdom Metazoa; phylum Arthropoda; class Insecta; order Coleoptera; family Curculionidae; genus Sitophilus; species Sitophilus oryzae. The sequence continues at coordinate 27,157 of NW_022146684.1, forward strand.
GCCGTGTTAAGCCACACCCAAAATTCCAAACACACGTGCTTTGATTAAGGCTTGATTAAGGTTTGCAGAGTTTCAGCATTTGTTATAAAATAGCGAACAATTTGTTACAAAACTCTATAAATGATATATCACTGTAATCACAAAACTTTTAATCTATTATTTCCGTATTGTAACGGAATTTTAAATTATGTCTTTATTTTGAGAAAATTTAGTCTAAATATAAGGAATGTTTTGTTGACGTTTGATCATGAAAATCTTTAAAATAAAGAAGTTGTCTAAAAATGTGCTACAGTACGGATATCATATAATCCTTTATCTTTAATTTCCTTCTTCATTTGTGTAAAAATACCTAACCAGTTTTACATAAAAACGTTAAATGCCGAACGGTTTTTGTACAAGTGAACTTTTGAATATTTGTACAAAAAAATTGTAATAAAAAAGTAACAGAAAAATTAAATTTACACACAGAGGTCCATTAAATGAAAAACGTGGGTACTAAGAATCTATTTTTGAAAAATATATACCTTAAGCAGGTGAATTTAGACTTATACTTATTAGAATCAGTAAAAAGTAATCTGACTAACGAATATTTAATAATAATTTTAAGAGTTATAAACTAGTAAATACTCGACTGACTTTTGACCAGTGTGTGAGATGCTCAAAATTTTAAAATTCAAATTTGTTCATGATTAAACATCAACAAAAGTCGTTTGCCGCATATAGGGCTCTCTCCAGTAAGTATAATTTCAGAGCTTTGCGAAATGCGTGAAAGAATGAAAGCGACTTGATATTCAAAGGCAGATGATTGCACATTTTTTTTGGCATTGTACAGTACTGAGCCTTTAACTAGTTTTGAGCTGGGTGTTGGCACATAAAGATCGTGCTCTGCATTCCTAAGTGGATAGTTGTGAGATGGCCTTTCGGGAATAGCAGATATGTATTTGCTGATTAAGCAAACGGATTCAAAAACGAATAAAGAAGGAGGAAGAGTCAGTATTTTGAAATTTTTAAAGAAATTCTGGCAGTGAGTTCTACTGTTCATTCCCAATAAAATCGAACTGCTCTCTTTTGAAGTTGGTCTTTTGAAGAATTTCACAGAGTCTGCGACGTCAATAGTGGTGTTATTAAGTACAAAAGGTTGTATAGTACTTTTATATGACAAAAAGAAAGTATGCACTTTTTGCTGAATATAAATAAAACTTGCCGAATATTCGTGGCATTTCTAAACAATACCAATAAATCATTATCTACCATATTCAAAATATATTTTTGTTTCGTACGTATATACTTTCGTACGTTGCTAATCGAATTGAAAATGACAAATTCCACTCTCCTCTCGTTTCAGACTGAACCGCGTCATCCGAGTTTAGTTCTGCCAACATGAACACACCTCCGAAGTGATAATATATTCACCACCGGTCATCATCCCACCGTTTACATATTCAATTATGCACACGAAACGGCGTCAGACATCGTATACTTTGCTGTCGTATTCTGACGGACACGCTCGTACAGATTGGCTTACGATTCGTCCAGTTTTACACAGAAAAATGGTTAGATATGATTAGTTAAAATATACTCAATCAAAGGACATATACCAAAGAAAAGGTATTTATATTTTTTGTATGCAAATGTAGATTACAAAAAGGTGTGGTTGATTAAAAATTAAGGGTTATTAGGTGGTTACCTAGCATTTTTAAATTTTGTGTTGAACCACCTCTCTGTGTTCTATACAGGGTTGGCGCCTCTCATACGCCGCGGAGGCTCCAAGGAGAACGACAGTTTGTATTGAAATGAAATTTCGTGAGCATATGTAGGTGAGTTCAGAGCACTTTTTAAATATATAGAGAGTTCTACATGGTGTCCTCAAAAAAAGTTACATATCAAAGTTGTGTTTTTTGTAATGAAACACCCTATATATTAATTGATTTTCGGGTTCTGGGAGAAAAATAAAGGTGAGTTTTATAGGACTATATGACTAAAATGTGTAAGATTTTTGACATATTTAACATTTTCTAGAAATAAAGAACAATTTTTAAATTTCAATAAATGCTACCTAAATTGGAATTTACCCGGTATAGCCTAATATCTAGTTAAATTAACTATTGTACTTTAAATAAAATTAAAATTTGATCCAAAAAGTTATACAGGGCGAGACAAAATTAATATTGAACATTGGTCACCTTTCAAAGCATGTTACTCTTTTATTTTAAAAAGAACACCCAGTATATTATTCCGATATTCAATGGAAAATTCATATTTCTTCAAAATACTATTAAGGTTGCCCACCCCTCAAACAACACAGTGTTTACAAAACTCAACCAACTACTGTCGACAACATGAGAGAAATTATTGTAGCTGCTTTTCGAGGTAGAACTCCACATAAAATGCCTTTTAAAATGAAAAAATCATTTTATGCAGTTAACAGGAAAGTTTACCGTTGAATATTTTACTCTACAATCTTTAATTTTTGTTAAATTAACAAAAGGTATATCACAAAGCTACCATTTTCTCAAATAATAAAAATTAAAATATTTAGGAAAATCTTTGTCTGAGGAGTAGGCAACCTTATAATTTTTTTTGGCTAGACTTAAAATATGTACATGCTTTTATTAGTAATTCACTACTTTTTATTCGCCATCTATTTTATTTTTTCAATAATATTTAGATTTATATTCTTCTGATCCACATATATCGGATCGGTACGGTTGGATCGGATCGGACGGATCGGATCAGACGGATCGGATCAGATCGGAATGGTAGGATCGGATCGGTCGGATCGGAACGGCCGGAACGGCCGAATCGGATCGGAACGAATCGAATCGAAACAAAAAGTGTCCTAACAAAAACACGTCCGATATCATTAAAACAAGAGAAAGACTGCATCCAGCAAGAACCTTATGAATGCGATGAGTCGTATATTGAAGAGACTAAACGTCCCCTAAATGTACGACTTAGCGAGCACAAAAAAACATGTACTGGGACATCATTTTAAGTGTCTCACACATTTTAAAATTCTCCTGTCTTACTAGCTAATTTCAAAAATGTATAGTTTAGTGTACTTTGCACTTACCGTTTTCGATATACAGTGGATTTAAAAAAGGATTGTTCCAGAATCATTTTTAAGTGTCTCAATCTAATTTAAAATTTTTTCTTTCTATTTTAAGATAGTAAAAAGATATTTAAATGTAATTTTCGCGAGGATGCCGATTTTCTACATCAATTTTTTTTAAAACGTCAATTTTGACAGATACGACGCCATCTTGATTTGTTTCAAATTGAAACCCCCACATATTTTAGCATGATCCGGTAGACATATTTTAGCTAATTTCAAAAATATATACAGTTTAAAAAATATAGATTTTAGTGCCCCTGTAATGCTTCTGGCTTTATTGATTCTGTTGCTGATGGTATTGTCGCTTTTTCCATTATTATGTTACTAACGTATGTTAGTACCTAGGTATGTAGATTCAGTACATGATTTTGTTTCCGTTTACCATTTCTAGGTTGTAATTTATTTTTAAATGAAAACTTTTGAAATATGTAATTAACAAATTAAAAAATTCGAACCCAAAACTAAAAGAGACCGAAGAATTGGAACATACAACAATATAACGATATTTTCCGATAAAAAGGACACATCGAACCGAAACCCTGTCCGCAATTAGGACACACAACAGCCGATTCGATCGAGTACAAATTGAAACAACGGACAATGTCCATCGTCGATCGCGTGGAGGGACTGGGGGCACAAAGGGGGGAGCGTGTATGCACGTCCCAGCGTAAATTATGACCATTGCAGTTCGTACGGGCGTTAATGAAACTCAATAAAACTAAAATAGCGTCTGTTTTATGGCACATTTGCGGATAGTACCGGACAGTATGGACGGATGGGGGGGATAAATTCTCGACCATTTTGAATAAACAATTATCTCATTTTATAGTCGGACGCGTATTAGGCAATTGGACGGGAGCCCGGGAGCCGTGTTGTAAATCTAAGTGTGTTGTTTGTGTTAGTTAGACTAAAACGGCAAAATCGATGGGATGCGATAAGCATAAGTGCAATAGTCTAGCTGAAAATGGCTATAGAGTCTGTCCAGCGACAAGACCCTTGACAGAATAGATTTGTCTGTCATTTTATTTTCAAAGTAGTTGGAACACATAGCAAAAAATTAATATATTTTAAATTTTAGTGACAAGTGATGACTACAAAATATTGTGAAAAAAATGTATAAAATTGAAAAAATCTAATCGAGTTATTTTATTAAAAATTACAGTATATGTTAATACAAACAAGCAAGGGTTTAAAATACCAAAAAGACATAAATAAAGGCTTCCTGCTTCCAAGCCGTGTTTCTAGCATTAGCGTAACTAGCAATCTATCCTGGGGAGGGCCTGGGGGGGCCTGGGGTTAAGCCCAGTGATGGCCTAGGCTTTGTTTTTAAAAAATGAAGAATAATTTAAAAACACATGAATATACTCTATCAATAAATTTCATAGACTTGGGTATCAAACCCGTGTTCCCGTAGATTATTTAAATACCTACAAATTTCTTAAAAATAAAAATTAACACATTTTTGAACACAACAAATAATGTTAACTAAACAAAACTAGAAAACCTCATTTTTACCACATCACAAGCAAATAAAATTAATCCGTAGCTAAGAATCATAATTCAAGATTTCTCTGGGGGGTGCCCAGCAGGATTTGGGGGGGGGTGGCATCCCCGGGCAATCTGTAGTTACGCCAATGGTTTCAAGCTCAAGCAACATCCTGCATTTATTACATTTATCATTTTAATAAAAAAAATACAACTTATGTAAAATAAAAAAATACATTATAATTTACAAAGGAATAAATAAAACACAACATAAATAAAAACAAAATATTTCATTAATAATAACACTTACTGAACTGCTGAACTCCAGTAATAAAATTTATTATTTACCTATCGAGTGATGTTATTTTACAGATACTCCAGTTTTTGGTACCATATATGAGATGGTATACAAACCTCATTAGTGCTACGCTACAACTCTCTGACCATAATCTCCGGCAAACTGTCTCTGGAGGTCTCTGGGCACCGAATATTAACTGTAAACTCTGGTCTGGGTCAACACTTAATTTTCTCTTGTGTTTTCCTCCACTTATTTTTTTAAAACACGAAACACACGTAATAACACAGTCCAAAATGCAAAATATTTATCATTTCTGTTTCATAACTCTCAAAAATCTTAAGTCCAGTTCATACGCATCGACATCCATTTGTCGTTCATCGTTCCGTCAAAGCAATAATATTGAAATATGATCAGTCATTTTTGAAATAAACCAATAAAACTGGTTAAAATAAACAAGAGATGACGTATGACGGCTTTATATTTAAACCCATCCATACTTTAGCTAATTTCATTTTGAGACCCACCAATTACCATGCTATTTCTTACTTACTTAAACTTTTTTAAAAGCAGTACTTATAGCAAATGCGAAAAGTAGTTAAAATCTGGAGTGAATTTAACTCGATTAATACTTAGCTATATTATATATTCTAAACTTTCTACATATAGGAATGAACCGGATAGTGTAAAAAAGTGCGATTTTAGGTCATACCATACTTTCTAAAAAGTTTAGAAAGGCAATAAGTTATTTTTTTCTGATATATTAATGATGCGGAAATACTAGTATATAATAAAATAAGTGACAGATGCAAGTGGGTGACGTGTAATAAAATAGCAATGATTTATGTACCGTTCATTGTTCTGTTAAGCGGGTGAACTTTAAACTACGTGCCACGACAAGAGGTGACAACCAACTTAACAACTGTGCAACTGACTTCTTTATTTTTCTCATTTTTATGTACGTTTTATTTTAGTAAACAGTTATTGAAACGTTTAACACCCTGAACTAAAATTTTCTCAGTTAATAAGAAAACTGTCAATAAGATGTTTTAAAAAAGGTCTATTACAACCTCTGTGGCGGATTCATCTATTCCAAAAAGTCCTATGGGTATTTCACCACTGTAAGAAAATCTACAAAATAAAATAGTTATTTTTTGTAAGCACTGCTGCGTTAATCCATCAGAGACTAGGTAATTGTCTGCTGTCCAAAAAACAATATTCTTTAGAAATATCTCCTTGCTCTTCTTCTTTTTGCGTTTCTTCTTCTTCTTGCTCTTCCTCCTTGTATTCCTCTTCTTTTCCATGCTTCTCTTCAAATTGTTCTTCACATAACTTCTTTTAGATAAAGTAATTTACACGAAGTAGGTTAAGTACATGGGCAGGATAACTAAATTTACAAAGCAGCCTGCACAAGTAAAGTACTTTGTAGCCTGCACAAGTAAAGCCCAATCCTGCTTATGTTCCTCGGAAACTTTTGAGGCCGTTCTTCTCTGGGTTCTGGAAGATTGCTCCGAAAAAGGTAATCGTGGGTGGCCGGCAGATGATGTGGATGGAAGGGGTTCATTTAACTCAAGGATAAAATCCTCCTTTAACCAGTCTTCACTTTGTTTTAAAAATAAATATTTAAGCCGCGAAGCCGCCTGCCATCTTCTTTCAAAATTTATTCAAAGGCGATTTATCTTTTTTTCCATGGTGCCTGATAGTTCTTGTTCATTATTCTGAAATTTATGTCTTACAAAATTTGAAACATACCCGTTTTTCTCAACTTTATCGGCTCCTTGTAGCCATTTTTCCAAAAGATCTATTTTTTCAATCGATACATAGCTGAAACAAAAACATTCTTTTAAAAAAAAGTTGCAGCTAGTAGCAGCCAATTTTTTCTTTGATATGTTCAGAAAGGATTGTTTCAAATTTTACAATAACATCTAGCATGGAGAAACACGGAGAATTTTTTATAAGTCAAACTATAAACTTTTAACTTTTTATTTATTTTCCATCTTAAACTCATTAATTTTAATTAATTAAAAAATAATGGACGCTGATTCTTATGTGCAATTGTTAGTAATTTCTTAATACATACATACTATAAAGGGTAAAAATAACAGTAATCCGTTTTTATATCCCACTGAAATATATCAATTAATCTCCACCAAAACTCTTCCGAAAATAAACAACAACTGAATAGGCACAAATACTTCACTAGTTCTAAATATAAATGATGATAAGGAATAAAAATGAAAACTAAAAACAAAAATTTATGCATGTAGTCTGCTTCTTTTGTATATCTGCTTGCATTCCACTTCACACACAAAAAAATTCCATATACAGTGAGTGTAAAATATATATTTTGGCCAAAAAATTAGCTTCTAGAAACCATAGTACAGTGGTTTGCTAAAAAAACAAATTTGCCCAACGGGCAAAAAATGCTTAACGTTTCTGAAAGTATATCTCTTTCCGTCGTCGGAAGCAATAAGAAAACAAAGAGAATAAAGAAAAAAAACTATTTAAAATATCTAAATGCAACTATGTGAGAACACTTTAGTTTTCTTTCAAACAGATCCATCTATAAAGACTGTTGACGTTCTGTTAAAATGACTTTATGTCAACTAAAACTCCAAAATTAACAATTACTACATGATAACAGTTACTTAATAAGGTAAAACCAAAAAGCTTTAAACTTTCTGTATGGTTATTTTTCATTTTTTTTAATTTTTACGTATGTTATGTTCTTTAAAATCTAAGAAGCGATTGCCATACATTACTAACTTCTACAGATGCATGGTCAATACATTTATTTTTATGAGATTGTATTAAAAAAGCCTCTTTTATTTTTTAGAGGCTATCGCTTCTTTCAATATAATTTTTGCGTTGTTAAAGTCGACTTTGTGCCCCGTGTCCCATGAATGCTGACAAATCTTAGATTTGTAAAAATCGCCCTTTCTTAAATAATCTTTATGTTATTTAATTCGAACACTGGTTATTCACTGGTAATTCTGGAACACTGGTAATTCGAACACAAAAAGTGTAAATACAAAATAGCATGTGAATATGATAAAGTTCATATTGGTGAAACATTTAGACCCTTAAATGTTCAATTGTTTTTATTTTTTATTGACTAAAAATGATTTTTAAAATTCTAGAAAAAATATTTTTCTGGAAATAGATTTGTGTGTCTGCTCTATCTTTTTTTTAATCTTTCTATAATTAGTGAGTGTAGAGATTGACCTTGCCAAAATTACCATCGCTTGTCATTATCAATTGTTCATTTTCTTTGACGCCTTTTTTTTCGACCAAACGGTATAACAAATAATTGTAAAACAAATTATTGC
>NW_022146685.1:0-10998 GCF_002938485.1 Sitophilus oryzae
TATTGAAATCGCTTGAAACTCGAGTACTCGATTATTAAAATTCATCGGTTTTTCCCATCACTAATAATTGTAATCATAACTATCTTGTGTACATCTATATATTTTGAAAATTTGCAGCATTTCAACATTTAATACACTTACGAAAATACACTTCAAGGTGTCTTTTTAAAAAATAGATAGATAGTGTTTATATTATACTGATACAAAAAGTACTTTTTTGTATCAGTATAGTATGAACATTACACTAGCTAATAAAAAGACATAATAAATCCCACGGGATAGTTCCATGATGCCAAATGGCAGTTCCGTTTCTTGCAAATAGTTGTTAATGGTCATTACTTGCTTCAATGGTGCAGAGATAAGACCTGCCGTGTAATAAGCCGCCCACCGGAAAGCGGAAGCCGGTGCACTATGGACGTGCCTTTAGGTGGAAATTTGCTTTTGAGATATACCTCTGTCTTTCCATATTTATATCAGTTTTACTGTGTTTATTTAGTCATATTTATAATTCTCTCGTTTATACCTTGGTTTACGGTTTTTTGGTAAATAAACTATTATTTTGCGTTTCATTAAAATTACATTCAAAAATTAATTAAAAAAAAGTATAGGACATCGGAATGAACCAGTTGAACTGCAAACGACGCGACAGCTACAGTACCCAGTACCGCCCGAACTAGATTAATCAATCGGTAGGCAGCGCAGCGGGTCGAAAATGTTTTGATCGCGACATCAGATATACACGAAGGTGACCTAGATATCGTAGCGCCATCTGTAAGTTGTTCGGTACAACGAAAAAAAAAAGTTTATGCCTGAAAAGTTATGCGCGTTTCAAAGCGTGTTAATGTTATGACAGAATATCGTCCATTACTCGTCAGAAATTTTGTAATTGAAATGTGTTCCAATTTTGTACTTTTACGCATACCGTGCTGGCAACTGTTACTTTTGTGTCGGTATTTCCATGTGTGGAAGTAAAGCGGCCCATACATTATCAAACAAGTTGCGCAACACAGGCAGTTGCGCAAATTGTTGCCAATGTATGGTAATGTTGATGCGTTGTGCAATTGTTTGATAAGTTTTAAGAATGTTTGAATTCTTTTGTGCAACAGGACTGTTTGCGTAACGCGTTGTGTAGTGTATGTGTGTGTTGCGCTTCGTTGTGCAATATTTTAGTTCTTTCATCCAAATTCTTTGTTTTCTTTTTCGTTTTTTGGTATTATCGACATCATCTAGGGTATATACGATAATAATTGACGCAATGGCAATTAAGGACATGATTGTTTCTGGAACAAATCACAACTTTTAATAAAAAGTTTGATCAAAATTTTACCAAGTGCATGAATGATGCAGTTGTGTCACGTAACGTTGCGCATCGCTTTGTTGCGCAACTTGTTTGATAATGTATGGACCGGTGAATCAGTTGTGCAACGCAACGTTGCACATCGCTTTGTTGGGCAATTTGTTTGATAATGTATGGGCGGCTTAAATCGCATAGGGATCTTATTAAGTCGGAGTGGGAGAAATGCGACGGTTGCTGTTGCGGCGTTGCCGGTACGCCTTTCCCTATCAAGTAAAGTAAAATCACGATCGCAAACCGCTTATTTTTAAAAGACTTTCTTTTCAAGAGATAACTAGATAAAATCATTAGACATGTTTCTGAGCATCTGAAATGGAATTATAGGGATATCGTTAGGGTGTCATTTTTTTATAACGAGAAAACGTCAGTAATCGCGGTAATTTAAAAACTCAACTTTTTGACACATAACAGGCCATAACTCAAGAACCACTTTAGATACTGAAACTTTTTTTTTTATTTTCAAGATCGGATATTTTACACTAGTTTACATAAGAAAAATTCGATAGGGTTGTTTTATCCATTCAAAAATTGTAAACAATCCATCCATTTACTTTTAGAGCATAGCAATTTTCAGCAATCGTGTAATTTTTTTATTGATAAAGATTTTCACATACTGTCTACAAAGAAAATATAGCAGAAGTATTAACAAAGTTCTTGAAAAAACTACAATCTATTATTTCTAATAGATTTCGAGATATCGATTTTTGAATTCAGAGTTCTAATAGCGCGACCTCGATAGTGGTTAGGTTAGGTTACACTCACTCAATTCTACTTATTTTTACCAAAAATGCAAGTGTTTCTAGCTTGCACTTAAAAAAATTCAAGCTATAGGGAAAATTACAACGACTCGTTAATAAATAAACAAATTAAGTATCACGAGACGTAATTAAATCGTTAAGCTGAACGCATGACGTACAACTTTTCCTGGAACTTTAAGTACTGACAGAGGCTGTGGACAGAGGTATTGATTGGGTCGACCGGTCAACTGCGACAAATCTGCGTGCTTCCACGTCTCTTAGCGATGTGCACAGTTTCTCGGTTTATTTCATACGTTTGGCAACGTGTTTACTGTCCTCTCTTTGTTCAGTACATTATAAACGCATTGTACTCTTCTATACATACGGAAATCTCGGGATTCAATACTAACCTTTGCCAGCCTCATTATACATATACTGGGTGTGATCAAAAATAAAATATTTACAGTAACAGCTAAATAATTCGTATTTTAATTTTAGGAGGAGGTGAGGAGAAAAAAGTGTGATGGGTCTGCTACAAAGTCATTAATAAGGAAAATAAATTTAATTGATTTATAAAAAAAAATGCAGAATCAATTCACTATGCTCAATATAAAGATTCAATTTGAACTGTTATGGACCAATTTCGAAAACTGTTCGAAGACTGCAATTGGGATTGGAGCATTTGGTATTAATTATAATGCACCAAAAACGGTTTACTTTTAACGCTGCACTCGCCGATTTGTGCTTGTAACTTGATATAACTTGGACAACTTGGACCCGCGTGCTTCAGGACTATGTACAATTAGGACCATGTGGTTATCGATTATTGTGGCGAATCTTATGTGGTTAAGATATTCCCCATCTATTTTCAATTCTTTGTTGGTCCAGTCTAGTTGATTGAGTATTTTTTGTAGTGTTGCTGTAAACAGCTTTGGGGATGTCGATTCATATGAGTATCGTAACCTATCAGACACAACGTTTTCTATGCTTATCTCTTTGCAGTATGAATGGTTCCAGAGAATATTTTGTTAAAAAATTGGCACCGGAAAGCATGTATAGCCGCCCATACTAAAATAGGTTAATAAAAAGTTGGTAGGCAGTTCATTTAGTTTCAAAGTAAAGGAATTTTTCCAATTTTGGTCCGCGGTTATTTTACCCTATCCGCTACCTGGGGTCGCGTCCGATGGGAGTTCTCCACACGATTTTCTCAAAAACGGACTACGGAAACACGGAATATCTCAAAAACTGCGACTTTGACTGATTTTGATATTATTACAAATTTTGTTGCAAATATTATTCCTAATCTTAAATTGAAAACCGCGTTTCGCTAGCTACTGTAATTTTGGAGTTACGATTTTTTAAAATCTTTAACCCCCTCCCATACCCCCTTACCAACCCCCTACACCCACCAAAAACTAATGGCCAGATTCTCGGGTAAAACAGTATTTTTGTACCAAATTTGGTTAAAATCGGTTTAGCGGTTTTTGAGTTATCGTGTTACAGACGGACAGGCGGACAGACAGACAGACACCATGAAAATATTTTGTATTTAGGTAATTTATGACCCAAATAACTCATTTTGAGTGAAATTAAAAAAACTTTTTTTTCTGCCGATCTTAAATTAATTTGCCGACCATACCTGTTGGTATGGTCGGCTAAAAAGGTAAGGGATAATCTATTCTTAATATAGAATCATTCATCAGCGAAATATGCCAGGTTTTCGACATAATGACTATCATTCCTTTACAAATTTGCAATTAATGTTTTCAACAGATATGTCTCCCTCTCACAAAATATAAAATAAAAAGAAAAAGACTAAAACTAACTGTTCTACCATGTGGAACAGACAAACTAAAAAATTCTATCTAATTATTTAACAGTTTCAATTAAAATATAATACGAGCGGTTCTATGCGTTAGAAGAAGTTATTTAAATTGAATTTAAAAAAGATCTACGTACTTATACGCAATCTCTTAGTTTATTTCTGTCTGGCCTATTAACCCGATTAAGCCTAGTCAATAAAATAACCGCTTTAATGAAATTCATTTCCTGGCCTCGACAACATGTTATAATTTCCAAGGAAGTTTTTTATTATTAATGAAGTTTGACTGCAATAAATGTACGAAGAGCGTCCATTAAATCCTTGTCCGGTGCCAGTCATTAACATAACTTTTAAATCCGTAGGAGCACACAGACTTTGGATCTATAAAAAAGGTAATTTTTCGAGTGAGGAATGTTAATTATTGATAAATAATCAAGAATGGGTGTTTACGGTCATTAAGGGGCTTTAAGAATCAAGATTTCTATTTAAAGAAGCAGGTTTAATAAGAAAAAATAAAGATATTGGGTAAGCGTATATGCGAAAGTTTTATATGCGAATATCAGTCGACGTTTGTTATCATAAAAAGTCCTATTTAAGTATGTTGCTATTACGCATATAATTTACAAGAAAAAGAATATTAGATTGAATATAATTATCATACACAGGGTAGTCCGAACTGTATTCCGGAAACTTCGGCAGCATATTTTGCAGATAAAAATAAGTAAAAAGTTTGGTTTGGTTTTGTTAGGTTTGGTTGTAGTCATTATTAACATAAAATAAACACGTTGAGTAGGTAATTATTTGACTGAAATAATAAATTTGTGAAATTTTCATTTTTTTAAATCAATCATAAATTTTTCTTTGAAAAAATGATGATAAAACAGTTTCTGTTGAACTTTTCGCATAAAAAATTCAAATTTATGAATTCAGTCTAATAACTATTTAGTCAACTAATTTATGTCAATGAGGACAGGTATTGATAATTTCAATTCTAAAAATATCTTGAGAACGGTTGCTCCTAGCGATTTTTACCAAGAGGCTAAAAAGTTACGGAAATGTATATTTTTTTACTCAATAGTTTTAAACAGATACTGACGAAAAGTTATTACCCTTCAAACCAGTTAAAAAATATGTTGGTGGCGCCCTCTACAAGTAGGAGACATATTGACATCAAAATCAAATTTCTCATCTCAAAAAAATCCCAGATACTAATTTTCATCAAAATATTGACGTTAAATCAGAAATTATTGAAAAATGAAAATTTTACACCCTGTATCTCCAAAGGGAAGCATTTTAGGACATAAGTTTATACGAACTTTTTTAATTATTTTTATCTGCAAAGTATGCTGCCAAAGTTTCCGGAATACAATTCGGACCACTGTGTATATGACTGAAATTCAACTATTATAGGTATTTTATTTTCAAATTAACGGAAATACTTAAAGTATTTTTGTATCAAAATAGGAGAAACTATCGAAAGAGACATCTATCTAAAGATGAGTTCAAATCAATCGGCAATAATTTAGTTCTAAAATGAAGCTGCATAAAAATCTTTTTTTCTAATTTTTAAAATTACACTTTTAATAATCCTTTGATATTTTGAAAAATGTTTAATGTTTTTCTAGTTACAAACTATTTTTCTTTCCGCAATTGACTAGTGATGAAATAATGATATCCTTATAGCAGACAACGTGGAGGGTCTGCAAACACTTCTTCAAAGACTAAACAACACGTGTAGGGTCTATGGCCTGAAAATGAACCCTAAGAAAACTAAATTTATGATCGTCACTAAGAGAGAAGATGTCCAAGCCAATGTTCTAATAGATGATACACCTATGGAGAGAGTACAAAAATATAAATATCTAGGCAGTTGGTTGACCGAACACTTGGATCAATCAGCAGAAATAAAAGCTCGAATAGAAATAGCCAGAGCAGCCTTTGTAAAACTCAAAAAATGTCTCTGCAGTGGAGACATCAACATAAAGCTTAGATTAAGAATGCTAAGGGGTTACATATTTGCAACTCTACTCTATGGTTTAGAGGCTTGGACACTCAAAAAGGCCGAAATGGAGAAGCTTGAGGCATTCGAAAGACGGTGTTATCGGCGTATGCTGAGGATTGCATAGACTGACAAGGTTACAAATGTAGAACTGCGACGTAGAATTCAGAAGGACGAAGAGGTGATTAACATCCTTAAAAAGAGAAAACTTGAGTACTTTGGACACATAATGAGAGGACCTAAATATGCCCTGCTGCAGAATATAGTAGAAGGAAAGATAAAGGGCAGAAGGAGCCAAGGAAGAAGAAGAACATCATGGCTCAAGAATTTGAGAGAATGGTTTGGAATGATTTCAAACCAGTTATTCAGAGCAGCCGTTAACAAAGTTAGAATTGTCATGATGATTTCTAACCTCCATTAGGAGATGGAACCCGAAGAAGAAGAGAAATAATGATTCGCCTTTTCAGTTTTTTTATGTATATCAAAAATCCCCGATGGTGGGTGGTGAGCCCTAGGAGGGTGATTTTCAGTTTTTATTTTAATTTGTTTTTTTTCAGTTTTTTTCGTATATTATATCGAAAACTACGACACCTTAAGAGAAATGTATTATATAGAAAATAAAAGGTAATATAATTCTCTGCAGAAACTGGTTGTTAAATTATTTTTTTTGTAGGTTTTACCTTTTAAAAGTCGCAACAAAAAAAACAAAAAGTAACATGATATTACAAATTGTTTTATTCATATAAATTTACGATCTACCTTTAATAATATAGCCACAGGTAAATTTGTTTTTTTAACGTCACAAAAGTATTAATTTTTGTGACTTGATTGACAATATAAAAATGTCATTTTAACGCCTAGACATAAAAGTGAATCACTTTTACGCCTAAGCACAAAAGTAAGAAAACATATTATTAAACTGACATAAAGTGTCAAATTTAACGAGCGTAACCATAGTTTCTCGATATGTAATTACATACAAGGTATTGCTTCTATTTATTTTTATATTATTTGGAACGATTGAAATCGTTTAAAAAATTAATTGTGGCGTTTGAAAAAAAATCTATTCGGAGTAAAAATTACTTTTTGTGTCTCGTCTGTATGTCAAACATACAGCCACAAAAAGTGTCATTTTTACTCCTAATAAAACAATATACTAATTTTGTGCTAAAAGTTAGTAAACTCCATTTTAAAATTGTAACAGAACACAGATGTGGTTGGGATAATTTAATTGTCAATTTTTTCGATATTAAAGATTCAAAAAAAAGGAATATGTATCTAATGACGAAATAAGTTATTGTAATTTATCTGTGTCTTTCAACTTTCAACACAAGGTTGTTGTTACTATTTTTACTCCATACAAATATTGTATATTACTGAAATAACTATTCCTGTTTATTCAGGATGTTAATATTAGTTTTCGAGAAGTATATTTTGTTTCTAAATAATATTTCGACACCCAAGGGCGTTTTCTTACAAGCTCTCACAATATTGACAGCTATGTCGATAAATGTACCTACTCTTTCGTGGAATTACTGTGTACAAAAATATGATAATTTACCTATGCCACATTTTTTTCTAATATTATCATTGTATAATATATGACAGGAAATTTTTATGTATGTAGCTAGTATAGACTATACATAGAGACTTGGTTCTGTACAGGATGAACCACGGTGATGGTAGTTACGGAAACTCAGTGGTTTACTTTTTATCATTTGAGAAATTGTATTATCTTTAATATCACGACAGTCATTATCTCTAATATTTTCCGAGATCAAAATTACACTATTTAAAATTACAAGAAATATCCGTTACTTTTTATTTTAAATTTTTATTATTTAAATAAGGGCCACTTGTTTCGGGAATCAAATCCTATCCTCAGCCTTATAAGACAAAAAAGTCACTCCGCCAGTTATACTAAATGAGAAACCAATAGGTTATCAAGGATAAAAAGATATTTCAACAAATAATGCATTTGCTGCTATTTAATGTGCCAAATGCTAAACAAATCATTTGTCTTTAGTAATGATACCCTCTATAATAGTTTCACCTCCAATCTCACTAAAGACCTTCATTCTTACTAAAATCCTACCTACCTCCAATCTGACCTAAATCACCTCAATCTTACTCTAGTCTCCTTTCCCTCAGTAGAGGATTTTAACTGATTATTAAACAGGGTGGTCCGAACTATATTCCGGAAACTTTACCAGCATATTCTGCAGATAATAATAAATAAAAAAGTTCATAATAATATAATATAGTAGTATGTCCTAAAGTGGCTTAGTTTCGGAGATACATACAGAAGTTTCATTTTTATTTCGATTTTTTCCAAATATGTCTTGAAGTAACGTCAATATTTGGATGAAAACGTAATTTTTACGTAAAAAACGTCGTAAATATATATTTTTTTACACGGTACTTTTATACAGGTACGGACAAAAAGTTATTACTCTTCAATAACCAAGTTAAAAACATGTAGGTAGCGACCTCTATAAGTAGGAGTCATATTGACATCAAAATCAAATTTCTCATGTCAAAAAACTCCTAGACACCAATTTTCATCCAAATATTGACGTTACTTCAAAACATATTTGGAAAAAAATCGAAATAAAAATGAAACGTATCTCCGAAACTAAGCATTTTCGGACATACATTTATAAGAATTGGTTTACTTATTTTTATGTGCAGAATATGCTGCTGAAGTCAGAAGAATTTTCTGTGCGACTAATGGTTTTCGAGAAAAACGAGAAAAACCACCGCAGTGCGTATTGGGGGTGAAACCAACACTTTACAGTTAGGTAACTCTTTTGATTTTAAAAAGTCTCCTTTTAGTACGTATAACCTCAATATATCAAAACTATATAATTTTTTTTTCTAAATATGCTAATATCAACGTACTAATTTTCGAACATACATTTATATGAACTTTTTTACTTATTTTTATCTGCAGAATATGCTGCCGAAGTTTCCGTAATACAGTTCGGACAACCCTGTATAAATCAAATAAAAAAGAGACCTATAATATAATACCTTTTAAAAATATTTACTAATTCTATATATCTAGATGGTCATGTCTTCAATACCTATTAGATAAAATAAATATGAGGTATATTAAAAATAATGAATAGCATTTAGTTGTATTGTTACTATGATTATTTTACAATAACAGTTATCTAAAGGAATGTAACGGAATGCAGTTCGGACCACCCTGTATATAAATTTCATAGCAACATTTGGCTACATTTACTAAGTTATCCAAGGAATTTGTAAGATTGGTTTTGATATTAATTTTTTCCACTGTAAAAAACAAAAATACAATATGATCGAAAAAAAAATGGCGTCAGCGATGGCTATGAAATCAAGATCGCTGTCATTTTATATGTAAAATTATATGGGGAATGTCATCGATGTTCATTTCCAAGCCAACTGGACGCCGTTTTTTTTTCGATCATACGATATTTTATGTTTCCAGTCGAAATAAAAGAATTGTGTAATTTATGTCGATATACAAACCCGAGTATAAAACATATCGATATTTTCCATTCGATCTATCGAATATCTCAATAATATGATTTCGTTATATTATGTTATGATTCGATATACATATCGATATATTTAGTATTTTTGCCAACCCTACCTCTGATATTTATAAGTACGTCGCATCAAGATACCGATTTATTTAATATTCAATAAATGTTTCGATTTTACCGTTGCTTAAAACATAAAGCTGCAAGTTATCTGGTGCATTACGTAACCAGTTTGGGTAACACTCGCTCTGATGAAAAACGTTGGAAAATTGAGCGTGCACGGAATATTCTTGAGACTTTAATGAGCGATGAGATACAACCACTGATCACGAAAGGCAAAGTAGGGTTGCTAATTTGCGATGGAATTTGCAGAAAGGATTTAAAAAAATCCGTAGAATGATCTGATAATGAATTAATAATAGTCATTGGTAGTTCAGCTTTCCGTTTTTGTTTTTGTTTGTTGTAGTTTGTCGATTTCTTCCTAACCAAACCTAAAGAAAAAGACTTACGACAGCTGCATTCTACCTGTGCTTACGTATGGCTTAGAGACTATGGCAAATATCCGAAAAACAGCAGAACAACTACGAGTAGCACAAAGAGACATGGAAAGAATCATGTTGGGAGTCACCATTAAGGAAATGGTGACATGGAGTCACCCACATACGTCAAAAAACAAAACTAATAGATGTTGTTAAAAGAGTGGCAAGTCTGAAGTGGCAATGGATAGAACATGTGGCAAGACAGGATCCAGACCGATGGCCTCAAAATGTCATCTTATGGAGACCTAGGGGAACAACAAGAAGTGTGGGCTGACCAAAAAAAAAAGAGATGGGTCGATGACGTCAGGGCAGACAATGGATAAGATTGGCTAGAGATCGCGAAGCATGGATAAACCTAGAAGAGACCTATATCCAACACTGGATGGAACCAGGCTGAGAAAGAAGAGGAAGGAGAAGTTCAGCTTTCAGCATGTTAGAAATACACTAGGTAGATATTTGTGGTAGAAGTCTAAATCCTTAAAGTTGGTTCATATATAGAACATCGGCCACTTCCGGTTACACCGGGAATGACTACAACTTTTGATTTTTAAATGGCACCTTCGGTATTTTTTACGTTATTCGATAAAAAATGACACTCTGAATCGAATGACATATCATATGTCAACTTTTGATATTTTGGCATATGGTTTATTTGATATTGTAAAATGCGGTTCATAACGACAATTTAATTCAAAATACCAAGTATATGGTATCAAATTATTCGTAAAAAAATATTTTTCTAAATATGCTAATGAGCCACCCTCGTTCCATTTGAAAAAATTGAGATATGATTAAAAATACGATTTGGGCATCTTTTAACCGGCCAGAGGACAAGACACTAAAACCATTAGACGATCAAATCTATTTTTCCAAGGCTCCTTGATTAAAAATTAGTGTTTTTAACACAGCCATGGCACTCTAGATTGAAATTTAAAATAGAATTTGTTTTTGAGTGACTATGTCAAAAATTGACATATGATATGTCATTCGATTCAGAGTGTCATTGTCTATCGAATA
>NW_022146685.1:11006-26465 GCF_002938485.1 Sitophilus oryzae
GCATTACGTAACCAGTTTGGGTAACACTCGCTCTGATGAAAAACGTTGGAAAATTGAGCGTGCACGGAATATTCTTGAGACTTTAATGAGCGATGAGATACAACCACTGATCACGAAAGGCAAAGTAGGGTTGCTAATTTGCGATGGAATTTGCAGAAAGGATTTAAAAAAAATCCGTAGAATGATCTGATAATGAATTAATAATAGTCATTGGTAGTTCAGCTTTCCGTTTTTGTTTTTGTTTGAAAAAATATACATTTACGACGTTTTTTACGTAAAAAAAGTCTCTTGGTAAAAATCGCTGCGAGTAATGGTTCTCGAGATATTTTAAATCAAAATTATCAATACCTGTCATCATTGACATAAATTAAACATGTTGACTAAATAGTTGTTAGACTGAAATCATAAATTTTGTGTCAAAAGTTCAACAGAAACTGTATTATCGTCATTTTTTCGAAGAAAAATTTAAAAAAACAAAAAGTTCCCAAATTTATCATTTCAGTCAAATAATTTATCTACCAACAGGTTTATTTTTGTCAATAATGACATGTATTGACTATTTCCATTCTAAATTTAGAGAACGATTACTCGCAGCGATTTTTACCAAGAGACATTTTTTACGTAGAAAATCACGAAAATGTATATTTTTTCACTCAGTAGTTTTATACGGGGACGGACGAAAAGTTATTACTATTCAAAGCAGTTAAAACACATGTTATCAAAATCAAATTTCTCATATGAAACAACTCCTAGTCACCAATTTTCATCCAAATATTCGCGTTACTTCAAAAATTATTTGGAAACAATCGAAATAAAAATGAAACTTCTACACCCTGTATCTCCGAAACTAAGCATTTTAGGACATACATTTATACGAACTTTTTTACTTATTTTTATCTGC
Organism: Sitophilus oryzae; assembly: GCF_002938485.1. NCBI lineage: Eukaryota > Metazoa > Arthropoda > Insecta > Coleoptera > Curculionidae > Sitophilus > Sitophilus oryzae. Next base: position 11,908 of record NW_022146685.1, read on the forward strand.
AGAATATGCTGCCGAAGTTTCCGGAATACAGTTCGGACCACCCTGTATACATAAACAATCCCAAGAAAAAACATTGTATTTATATTTTATTAAGAGTGAGTCCCAGGTGGGACCCTCCACTGAGGCCGCGAGGGCTTATTGTGGCTTAGTTTCTACAAGCTCTTTAATAGAAAAAGAGCATTAAAGTTCACTCTCAAGACCCAGCCTTTCAACATAGGCCGTTATGTCCGAGGGTGATATGTCTTCTAGGTCTGACAGGTCTAGCGTGGGTTTGCCAAACACCTCAAACAACCAAACCAAACCTGGTCCTGCCCCCAGCGGGGCAGGTACACATAACGTGCTTCATTTTTTCGTCATCTTCCATACAGAGTCGGCATTTGGCGTCTTCCACCAGTCCCATCCTCTGTAGGTGTGATCTCAGCCGGCAGTGGCCCGTAAGAAAAAACATACAACATATAGCTTTCAACACTTATTTATGTCTTCTTAACTTTCACTTATTTCCTTTTATATTCAATAGAAATCAAAAATCAAATGATCACAACCATATCACAATCACACCATAAATAACAAACAAGCCGCAGATGGCGCCTTGGTACATTACTGATATACTGTCATAAAGTAACTAAAATGAATTATTTTATATTTCTCTATGTTTAGTGTTTTAACAAAAAATGATGTTCCGATATATCGCAAAAAATATATCGATATACTCGATATATCGGAAATAAAACATCGATGCAAATATGTCGATATATTTCCATTAATATATCGACATATTTAGCATATCGATATATCTTTGCCATCCCTAATCAGAGGTCGTTTAATGCGGTATTTTTAATAATTCCTAGGTGGCGTTAGTTACGTAATTGGAGACCTTTTTGGACTTTATTAAATTTATAGATTTTCTTTTTCCTACTTAATTTTCTATTAATATTGTCAATCGTTCCGGAGAGATGGCTATTAATAAACATAAGATATTATACTAAATTGATGGTTGTGACATTTAACACAAGTAATATGTAGTTATAGAGAGCGGTTTTCATTTATAATTGACTTGTTATTGGCTGGAGAATGCTAAACGTTTGCTTTTGTTCGTCTTTTGTTACGGTTGTTGTATACCATATTAGATATATTTATTTAATAGGAAGAATTGAATGGTCTTTTATTCAGTTGTATGACATTAGTTTAATCTAATAAATCTGTAATTTCTGTATTTCTGATTCCAATGAAAATATGACAAAAAATTTCTTGTCAGTCTCAAAATATCTTAAAAAGAGTATGGGTTTTTCGCAGGGTTAGAAAAAATTATGATTTAAAAAATAAAATAAAAAAAAACAGCTTTTTTTTATTCAAATCTGATTTTTTTTATTTTAATTGAAAACAATATTTAAATCGGATTTATATGACTTGGACTTATTTCCAATTAAAGTCCTATCCTAAATGGCCAAATGTATACCCCCCGATAACATTAACAATTCTACGGGGCGTTTGTGATTTTTCTACATCGGTCACCAATATATTCCGCAAAAAAAGTCGTTCGCTTCAGATCAAAAGGATTTTTTTTCAAACGTCTGAAAAGTATTAGTTTTTGTCATTTTAACGCTTAGGCATAAAAGTAAAGCACTGTTACGCATAAGCACAAAAGTACAAAAACATATTGTATTAAACTGATATTAAGTGTCAAATTCAACGAGTGAAATTTTTGCTCGATTACTATTTATATTATTTGCAATGTTTGAAATTGATTAAAAAAAAATTGTAATGTTTAAAAAAAATAGTATGATCTATTCGGAGTAAAAATGTACTTTTTGTGCCTCCCTGTATCGTCGGAATTTACAGCATCGTCACAAAAGTATAATTTTTACTCCTACTCGTAATAATAAAGCAATACACTATTGTTCGGAAATAGTCTTAAGTCGAGAATAAAATTAGTATGTATTATCAAATGTCAAAGTGTAAGGTGCTTATTGCAGATCAAAATGTCGGTAGGAATTTGGAAACAAACAATCGTTTATTAGAAGAACTTAGTTCTGCACTAGACTTTGCGAATGATATGTATTCGCGAATTTTTAACAGCGAATTTTTGTCACTTATTCTTAAATTTTAAAATAAATCCCTGCGTTTAGCGGTCTAATGGATTCACACGAAATTAGTTCAAAAATCGGTCCAATAATTAAATTGGTGAATAGAAATTTTTATATGTATAGTTTTATAACATTTACAATTATTTTTCGATTTATTATCTGTTATATCTCTTATAGGAAATATTTTTCATTGTTTTCTAGGACAGATTTTTATAACTTTTACAGTTATTTTTTGATTTATAATAAAGTTTCAATAAAATATTTTTTTTAATTTAAATCACATGATTAAAATTAAAAAAATCACTTGATTTAAATCATGGTTTAAATCATGCCAACCCTGATTTTTCACCACTGGAAACAAGAGAAATCTACAAAATATAAAAGGATATTCTTTTATAAACTCCAGTGTGTTGAACGGTTGAACCCTTGCCAGTGGCTTTTTACTAGTAAAACAAATTCGCTTAATTGACAAAAAAAGTTTTAGTAGGTATACCCCTTCCCCGGTCGTTAGAAGCAAAAAAAAAAGAAAAAAAAAAAGAAAAGAAGACTATTGGAAATGTAGATATACCTATTCAGAAAACGCATTAATTAGTATCTAGCACAGTGATTCCCAAAGTGGTCCAGGTGGACCCCCAGGGGTCCACGGGAGACTTGCTGGGGGTCTACGTAGGCGTGAACAAAAAATGGGGGTCCATAAGATGTTAATGGGGGTCCACGAAAATTTATCTGCTTTTGATAGTAAAGAGCAAAAATGTAAGCATTTTTATAAGGGCCTACCTACATTGTTTTAAGTACCTATCTAAGCAGATAATATTTTAATAAGGCAAGCTGACTGTTACTTGTCCAAACTTGCGTATTCGATATTACGTACAATTTCGTGTACAGACTTGCAAAGCGCTATCCGCCCGACAATGCTTAATGCTTGTTCAGACATGAACTTGATCACCACTATAAATACTTGATGCCAAAGGCAAACGCATTCATTTGTTTCCGGAATTTCGAAAAAGGCGGAATTTGGAAAAAAAGTTGAGAAAAGAATTATATCTGTGTTTGCTAGTGCCGGAGAAAAGTAAGTAACCTACCTTTTTTTCTTATAGTACTTAAGTATTTTGTTTACGTGTACTAGTCGGTTGATCACAACGGCCTGTATAGATAGGTAACTTAGTAACTTACAGATATTTTAATTGTCCTCTTTCGATTTGAAGACAAACACAGCACGTTTTATTCAATTGTTTTTTCACGAGAGAAACACTGCTCTCTAAAAAGGCCGAATAAGCAATATTTGCAGAGCAATTAATTTTGTAATTTTTCTTGCAAATAACTACTAATTTTATAAAACAGTAATTTCATAATCATTTTAAATTGGTTTTGAAGTAACTATTTTATCAAAACTATTCCTTTTCGGAAAGAGCGAGCGGTGCGCGGGCGACGGGAAAAGGGCGGGGCTTGGACTTCGATGCCAGTTTGTCACGTTTTAACAATGAAGCCGCAGACAAAAAAAATACGCAAATACACGGAGCGCGTGAACTCATTGATTTAATAAAATGTTAGTTATCGTTTTTATGGACAATTTTGGGATTTCGACTTTTATTTTTTCCTACACAAATATGATCAGTATTCGATACTGAGTACACCAATTTTTATTTATACTATTAAAAATTAGTGGTAAATTATGTACTTTAAATTTGATACCGTTTTGTGAAAACGTCTGTATTTGTCTCAGCGGTTTATTAGTTGGTCCCTTTACAAGCCGTAATTCTATTTCCGCGTACTGACAAAGGCTGCGGTGTGATACCTATATTCAGAAAAAAAACTTGGTTACTAAAATTTTTTTTACAGGTAAGGTAACTGACACGAAACATGGCTACAGCAAAGAAAAAATGTCGACAATATAGTATCGATTATTTGAAATATGGTTTTGTTCCATCAGAGGCAGACAAACAATTGCCCATGTGCCTATTATGCAACAAAGTTTTGAGCAATGACTCTATGAAACCATCAAAGCTCGAAGATCATCTAAAAAGGTGTCATACTGATAAAATAGGTAAAGATTTAAAATATTTTCAAACATTGAAAGAAAAATATGGAAAGAGACCCACCATGCACAGTATGTTCGCTTCAACATCTCAAAGTAACGATGATGGCTTGCGGGCATCTTACAATATCTCATTACTTATAGCAAAATCTGGAAAACCGCACACTATCGGAGAACAATTAATTTTACCCGCTGTTGAAGAGGTTTTAAAAACTGTTTTGCACAAATCTCCATTTGACGTACTAAAAAGAATTCCATTAAGTAACAATACTGTACAAAGACGCATTGATGAAATGAGCTCTGATATCGAAAGCTTTTTGTGCAATCATCTGCAAAAAACTCATTTTTCTATACAACTGGACGAGTCAACGTTACCCAGTAATGAAGCATTACTATTGGCATATGTCCGATTTATTGTTGAGGAAGAAATTCACGAAGAATTGCTATTTGCCAGAACTTTGGAGACTGACACTAAAGGCGAATCAATATTTAATGTCCTGAGTAATTTTTTTACGGAAAAATCGATCCCATTTACAAACATTATTTCAGTGGCAACAGACGGAGCTCCTGCAATGGTCGGGCGATATCGTGGGTTTATAAGTCATCTCAAAAGAATTATACCAGGACTTACAGCTATTCATTGCGTAATCCACCGACAACATCTTGTGGCAAAACATTTAAGTGACAGGTTGAACCAATCTCTTCATTTTGTAATAAAAGCTGTCAACAAAATCAGAAGCAATGCATTGAATACGCGTTTATTTGCTCAATTGTGCGACGAAAATGATGAAGACTTCCAACGACTGCTCTTACATACTGAAGTACGCTGGTTGTCGAAAGGTGCATGCTTAACGAGATTTTACTCTGTTTTCGATTCCATATTAGAGTTCTTAGAAAGTAGAGATCCAGATTTAAAAGAAAACTTGATCAAATTCAAAGCAGACATTGCGTATTTGACAGATTTGTTTAAAAAATTTAATGATATTAACTTGCAGTTACAAGGGGACAGCCTGAATTTAATAAAAACAAAGGGGATAATTTCGGCTTTTCTTGGGAAATTGAAATTTATGAAGCAAAACATTAGTCGGCGCGAATTCTCTCAATTTCCAAACTTGTCGCAGGTAGAATGTATTGATGAGGATATCCATACCTACAGTCAACATTTAAGTGCTCTGCATGATGACTTCAAAACCAGGTTTGAAGATATACTGACGATGGATATACCACCATGGATCATAAATCCATTTGATGAAACGGAAGTGGCCAATGTTGTATTACAAGAGGAGCTGCTCGAGCTAAGCACTAATGAGGAGCTGAAGGTGAAATTTAGAAAAGGCTACCCAACATTTTGGCTGCAAGCAGAAATACCCGAAAAATATCCTGGACTGTGGGAAATCGCAAGGAAATTTTTAATAGCTTTTCCCTCGTCATACCTTGTCGAAAGGAGTTTTAGTGCCGTTACAAACCTCTTAACAAAAAAGGAGCAAATTAAACATCACAGAGCGGGGGGATTTGCGGTTATTGCTCACAAAAATAAAGCCAAACATTGATCGTTTGCTGACACTCCATCAGATACATCCTTCCCATTAATTAAAATTATGACCTGAACCTATATTACCTTAATATTTTTTCTTGTAATTCTATTCTTTTTAATAAATAAAAGTGATATAAAATGTACCATTTTTCGTTTTTATTTTACATATCGGAATATAGGGACAGAACTCAGAAGTGACACAATTTTTATTTTTTGGCGACTTTAAGAATGTGGTAGAAATGTAGCAGCAGGGGGTCCACCGAAACCAGTAAAATTTTGAAAGTGGTCCACGAGAAAAATAAGTTTGGGAACTACTGATCTAGCAGATACCTCCATCGTAAACCGTTGCTGTTCTGTTAAAATGGCATTACATGAAGTCAAACTAGAAATTACCAATTACTACTTACCTGAGCACAATTTAGGTAGGGGCAAAATCAAAAAGCTTCAACTTTATACAGGGTGAGTCTTAAATAAGTGCAAATATTTTCAGGGATCTCGAGAAACGAAACATATTTTCTCTTTACCGTTTCTAAAATAAGTCCAAAATAACCGAGTTATTTTACGTTGAATATTTCCCAAAAAAAAATGATTTTCTTGCTTAAATTTTGAGAACCACTGGATCTTTTCTGGATTTTCTGTTTATTCTTTTTTGTAAATTTACTCTAGTACCTATGTTGCCATATTATCAAGAAATTAGGTTTTTTAACCAAAAACTAAAAAAAAATCCAAAAATTTCGAATTTTCCAATTTTTTTTCGGGAAAAAACCTCATAAGCGTGTTTCTGGGATCGAAATATATTACCCCTAAAAATATTTGCACTTATTTAAGACTCACCGTGTATAATTTTTTGTTTATTTAAAACATTTTTTTATGTTGTGTTATGTTTATTTATGTTCTAACAAAGATGTTAAACAAATATGTAATAAGTATACAGCGTGTTCGATTTAAAAAAACGAAGAAACATTATTTTATTAATTAGAAAGTTTGGCATAGAATCTTGAACACCCTGTATGGTTTAAGGGTGCGATATTTATAGAAAAGTAAGTACCTACAGACTCACTATAGTAAATATCTAGTATAGTTTTGATTTCAGAATTGAATTTCAGAAAAAATAAGGCTGAAAATATATTTTTATTTATTTATTAATCTTTTTAAACTATCAAAACATATTTAATAATATTTTACGATCAAAAACCAAACCAAACCAAACCAGAAAGGATACCAAAAATGCAATATCATACAGGGGGTTCCATTTAAAAAAATCATCGCAATCTACTCACACTATTTTAGGCCACCTTGTAGAAGTTAAAATATTTAACAAAAATACATTCTAATTCATACATACTTTAGGTCTGCACTTAAACAAAATTGTTTTTGATCACTTCCTGTTTCACCGGAAATGACTACAACTTTTGATTTTTAAATGGCACCCTCAGTATATTTCTACTTTATTCAATAGAAAATGACACTCTGAATAGAACGACATTTTGTCATTTTCTCATATCGCTGCTTTCCGACAAAAGTGGCACAATTCAAAATTTTGTGATTTTGAGCTTTTGAAGTTGACATATGATATGTCATTTTATTCAGAGTGTCTTTTTTAGTTTATTTTCTATCGAATAAAGTAGAAATATACTGAGGGTTCCATTTAAAAATCAAAAGTTGTAGTCATTTCCGGTGAAACAAGAAGTGACCAAAAACAATTGAATACCGCCAATCGATCCCAATTTATTTCATATACTAACATACCAAATCTCATTTTTTAGCTAAAAAAATAAAAAAGTTATAGGGGTGAGCCACTTTCGAAACGCACCCGGTATAAACTCAGCAATTTCAGGATTTAGATTACTGTAAGGGATACATTTATTTTGACCGAAACGTAAAAAATTTCAAAATTAGGAACAATGCCAGTTCAAAAAGATATTTTATTTCGTATGAATTCACATTGGGTATACCAAGATTATATATTATGAAAGATAGTATTAATGTAGGTACTTAATTAATATTATTAAGTTTTAAACGTGTAATCATGCACAAAATTACTAGAAAATATTTTTATTCCTACAATGCTCTCCTACTCTCTTAGAAATTCTTAAGTAATATTAGCATGCTCTTTTCCCTATCTCAATACTATTTATTTCAGCATTTGCGCTAATACCTGCTGAAAAGGCGAGCCGATATCGGTGCAAGAATCTTCGAAGAAATTGTGTAACGATTGTTTTAAATGAATTTAATTATAGCTAAGTTTGGTTGCTAATCTCGAGCCTTTATCGAAATAACCGCCAACGATTTACAATAGAAACTGCGCTCTCCGACGAGCAAATAAAGCGCGGATTGCGGCCAGTTTCGTGCTTTTAAGACTGGAGTTGCCAGCCGTCGTAAATAACGGTAATTTTTCTTACCACTTATGATATTGGAAAATACGCGAAAGTGTTCCTTAAAGTATTGTTCCTCTCGTTTTAAATAGTTTTACGGTCTGCAGCAACAATAAAGGTTAATTATATTTTCATGAGTTGTGAAAGCAATTATTAAAATACTTGATTTTAGGGAGTGCCTTGTATCTAAAAATAGAATATTTTAATTCGTAATAATTAAATGTAACATGTAACAGTGTTAATAGCTACCGAAATTGATGCAGTTTTTATAAATATAAACAAGATTTTAACTTTAAATTAATTAGATTTTAACTTTAACTTTAATTATAAAGTTAAGAAATTAAAGACTATAAAAAAATCCTCTATGAGTATTTCGCCACTGCAAGAATCTACAAAATAAAATAGTTTATTTTTTGTAAACAGTGCTGCATTAATCCAACGGAAACTAATTGTCAGCAGTTATGCCGGGTCCAGACCAAGGCGACCAAAAGTAAACGCGATTTTGAGACACGATTTGAGACAAAAAGTAAACACGATTTGAGACAAACAAGACAAAATTGCGATAAAAAATGGGGAATTCTGACAAGACAAACTTGAGACAAATTGTCCTCACCACAAGGATAAAAGTACAACAAAGTCAAAAGTTTAGTTGTTGCGAATGAGTTTTATTAACCATGTATGATTTCAATGGTCTCCTACTGTTGGCAGCACACGCCATCCACACTGCGCCGACAACTTATCGTAAAATATACGAACAAAACATAGACATAGAAAAACATAGAAAGGTGCCCGATAGCGTAGAGGTACAGGCTCTCGTCCACCAATCTCAAGGTAGTGGGTTCGAATCCCACCCGGCATTTCATCAGCCGACTATTTTTATTAAAATAAAAATGGTTTGGGTACCTATGTTGACTCAGCCTTAAATGAGTACTTGGGATACACAATCCTGAGGTAATAATAGGCGGTTGAAGCGTAGTGTTAGCCACATTATTGACATTACCTTCCTTGTCTACCGAACGGCTCTCGTATGGCAAGCTGTACCTTGCTATTAGTGCTGTACGGATCCAAGTTTTTAACGGGTCGGGGATCTTTTAAAAAAATCCGGATCGGATTTATCTGGATCGGATTTAAATATGCGATTCGAATCTAGATCGAAAATTCGGATCTGAGATTCGGATCTAAGATTCAGATCTGAGATTCGGATCTTAAAATCGGATCTGAAATCCGAATCACAAATTCCATATCCCGGTTATGGTAATTTCGAGGATAATTTATAAATTATGGGCATAAAAATTAGTTTAATTTGCAGCATAACATATTTAATTTTCAAACAAAACAAAACATTTTAATTTGATGCAACACCCCTATTTTCATATAAAAATACTAGTATTTCTATATTTCCCGAAGAAAGGTAACTTCTCTTAGCGCGAACAATATTCCCTGCTGTTGAAAACACTCTTTCGGAAGGTGTGGAGGTCGCGGAAATACAGAGGAATTTTCTCGATTTGACAACTTTGGATATTTTTTTTCATTGGCTTCCCACCATTTTAGTGGGCATCTATTTTTGTCGAGATCTTGCTCTTGAATGTATCTTTCAACTTCATTCAACTTCTTACTCTCTGCATTTCGCTCTTCTTCGCATGAATTATTAAATCTTTCTAATATCAGTTCCAGATATCTAAGTGCAATTTTGAATACGAATACAAGGATCTTGGATCCAGATCTGAAATCCGGACTTAAATCCGAATCTTAAATCCGAATATTTATACCCGGATCGATCCGGTTCCGGATGGTACACTTTAAAAAATTCGGATCACATCCGGATCTGATCCGGATTGAAAAAAGATCCGGATCTGATGTACAGCACTAATAAGCAGTGTACCCATATACACATAAATAAACACATAAATATATGCGTGATATTTTTATAATACGGTATCAGTAGTCCTAGAATCTAAAGATATTTCTTTTTAAAAGAATCAAAACTAAAACATTTCACGACAGTTTGGCAAAGTTTATTAGCATTTAAAAATTCTAAAATTTTTCCAAAACATACTATATTTTTAGGTCAACCTGTAGATGGTTTGTAATGAGTCAACCACTTTCTATCATTAAAATTTAAAATTGTTCTGTTTATACATTATTACAGTATATAAAAATCATTTTTTCGTCCTTTGGTTTAAAAGTGTTGAGAAGAAAACCTCATGTCCAACCGCTCCCATAAGCTCGTTCCACTGTGCGGCGTATGAGAGACGCCAACCTGTATAGTATCGCAGATATAATATATTGAGAAGAGGCAGTGAACAGAAGCGATCAGGAGATGTGGTACAATATCTGATAAAAGATGACAACACGCGTGAAATTTACACGTTACCTATATTCTGCATATAGCGATTGAGAGTATTGTTTAGAACCATAATGGGTTTAAGCCAACACCAGATATGAAATATGACGAATTTTTTCTTTATGAGTTTCTAAAAAAAGCCTCACAAATCCTTTTTGGCATAAATAGAATTAAAAACAAATTATAAAATGTATTTTTTTTCTCAAGAAAAGGCATAGCAGAAGAAATGAACTGTCAGCTTTTCTCTATTCAGCAATTCGTGTTTTTATTTCAGATATGATTACTCTTTGATATCTATACTTTACACAAACATCCAAGATCATTCATACTTATGTATGACTTATTCTGGATCCGTGTGTAAACTGTAATTATCATTATGTTTTTAAAGAGTAATCATATCAGAAGTAAAAACATAAATTGCTGAATAGAGAAAAGGTGATAATCCATTTTGCGTTTGAGATTTTGGAATATTGACTTTCTCCTTCTTTAAAAGGGGATAAATATAGTAGCCACAAAGGATAACGTCCTTTTTCACTTTTAAAGTAAAAATATATGTCGCTATAACCATTATTCGAAATTGTACTCTCCTGTATCGTTCTGCTTTATACTCGGAATATTTATACCCAAAACGTAGGTTTTGTGGCAAAATATCAAACGAGATTTTTATTCGAGAAATATTTACGTATCATAGAAAACGAGGCTGGGGAGTTGGCTATAATCATTTCTATTTTAATTTTATGTTCTATTTATTCATTATGGAAATTACTACACAGGGAGCAAATAAAGAAGTGAGAAAAAAACTGCGAGGGTATTATTTATTGAAAAATAAAGTAGATTTTCCGTATACCTAAAATCATTCGATTTTTACATTTCCTGACAATGTTATTTTTTTATACAGAGCGAACAAGAATTACATTATAATATCAATTTTCACAAAAAAGTTTACCCGGCAGGGATTATACCGGGTGCGTCTCAAAAGTGGCACACCCCTATAACTTTTATTTTTTTAGATAAAAAAAACGAGATTTGGTATGTTAGTATATGACATAAATTAGGATGGATTGGCGTATTCAATTATTTCGGTTACTTCCTGTTTCACCGAAAAGGGCTACAAATTTTGATTTTTAAATGGCACACTCGGTATTTTTTTTACTTTATTGGATAGAAAATGACATTCTGAATAGAATGACATATCATCTGTCAACTTTTGACATATTCGCTTAAAAACAAATTGTACGTATTTTAAATTTTAATCTAGAGTGGCCATGGGTGTGTTAAAACACTAATTTTTAAGCAAGGAGCCTTGGAAAAATAGATTTGATCGTCTAATGTTTTTAGTGTCTTGTCCTGGCCGGTTATAAGATCCCCAAATCGTATTTTAAATCATATCCCAAATTTTTCAAATGGAACGAGGGTGGCTCGTGGCTCATTATCATATTTGGAAAAAGATTTTTTTTACGAATAATTTGATACCACACATTTGGTATTTCAAGTCAAATTGTCGTTATGAACCGCATGTTACAATTTCAAATAAACAATATGCGAAAATGTCAAAAGTTGACATATGATAGGTTAGTCATAGATAAAACAAAAGTCTAGTCAGAGTCATTTTCTGTCGAATAAAATAAAAAAATACCGATGGTGCCATTTAAAGATCAAAACTTGTAGTACAATTGAATATGTCAATCAATCCTAATTTATGGCATATACTAACATACCAAATCTAGTTGTTTTCTCTGAAAAAATAAAAAAAAGTTATAGGAGTAAGCCACTTTTGAAACGCCCCCGGTATAGTTGAGGTCAATTATTGTATTTAAAAAATATGTTGTCGTTCTAATAGAATTACTATTTTTTTTTCTTGCTAAGTGCTCTCGAAAAAAACTTCTAAATTATACTATATTTTTTAGTTCAAAGCTGGTTGGGTGATAAAACAGTAGCTGTACGTATTAGCAGTACGTATTATCGTTGATTGAAGAAATAAGAAGATGAGCAACCTTGTGGGCGATTTCCGGTTAAACAGGAAGTGACCAAAAACAATTGAATACGTCAATCAATCCTAGTTTATGTCATATACAAACATATTAAATGTCGTTTTTTATCTGAAAAATAAAAACGTTATAGGGGTGAGCTACTTTTAAGACGCACCCGGTATAGTTCACAATAATCATCAAAGTCGCCTTGTTATATTGAAAAATAACTTCAAAAAGAAATGATAATTGAAAAAATTGCAAATTGTTGGTGGCAAGTTCATTTCGCTCTTAAAAACTAACCAAGCCATGTATTGACATGATTCAAAAACAAAATGCTCAGGAGACATGGGTTCTGATCGTAAAATTATATTTTAGGAAAATTTACACATGAAATTATAGCACAGGGTGTTTAAAGTTGTAAAAAAACAACCCCTCGATTAACCCTGTATGATATGTCAAATACTAAAGTTTATAAAAAAACTGAGTTTACGAATTAAAGTTGATATAATTATATACAGCGGAAATTCATGAAAATAGAGCTAAAAATAACAAAAATATAACACTTTAAATTTGACCAAAAATTTCTCCGTTGCGTTTTTTGCATCTCTGTGTATAACAAATATTTCGTGTACTTGCCATTTAAGTTCGTGTATTTGTATAAGGTTAAGAACATAGTGGAGAGACGAGGCTAGCGGCGAGCAAGCAGCGCGACATCGCGTCCAAAACAAACCTGTGAAGACAATTACGGTACGTCTGAACGTAGTAAAGCGATTTGCTTGGGCGATTAGATCGATTCAAATAATTTTGTTCTCGTCGCTCTGTCGCGATGGAGAAAATGATGGATTCCCAAAAAATAATACATTTAGTAATTATTGTAAGAGAGATTTTATGTGACCAGAAAGATAGTAATCACCATAACTGATACATTTTAGATAAGTTATGAGATGAACTGGCAACAAATTTTCGTAAAGGTTATAAAACTTGCCACATTCATCTTTTTTGCCTTTCCGATTTTTAGAACATTTTAAATTATCAGTAAGCAAATGAAAATAATAAAGTTGCAAGTACCTCGCTATTCCTTGCCGCTCTACTATGTTTCAGCCCCTCGAGGCTTGCTTGACGCGATACCGCGCTGCTTGCTCGCCGCTATCCTCGTCGCTCCACTATGTTCTTAGCCTAATAACGCTTCGATCTACGTGGGAGATAAAAGCGATCGGACGACGCGTGCGACAACAGAGGGCGATGAGCGCGACTCGCGCAACATATTTCAATTGCCTGCGATGCCGCTTCAGTCGCGCGCATCTCCTACGTAGGACAGCTTCGTAAGAAAACGTTGTTTGATAAATACACGTCCCTCGCACCGCCCGAATTGCGCGCTTTTGTCGACGTAGTTTTTGCCACGTAGGACGAAGCGTAAGTCAGCATTTTGCGGTATTCACCGATGGTGGAAGCACAGTCGGAGAATGCACCTAGCCTATACAACTTCCCGAATAATTCGTATTAACAAGAATTATTTATAACATTAAACGCTCGAAAAAAAATCAGTGTAATTATGATATCAAACCATTTCTCTGTTCATACTTGCCAACAAGTAAATAGAAACGTTATTTTCCTGATCTAACTTCTCAACAGCGATTTCAAATGTTGCATCGATTGCGGCGAAATATCGAAATGATATATTCTGCGCGGAATAAACCCGGAAATGGTATTCGTTTCAGTCACATAATAATCGCGGATAAGTTTTCTAAGAGAATCCATTAAGGATTCTGTCGGAGTTCAACTTATTTTCTTATAAAGCTCCTTACTATAGCCTCCAAACTGAAATCATGGAAGAAAATAAGCTGAAGAAGTGAATTATAATTTTTATGCAAGGTCGATATCATTGTTGGAAATTTGTAATAGGTACTATAAGACAGTAAGTATAAGTATAAATATTTTTTTTACGAAAATATATAATATACTGTCTTATAGTATAAATATACTGTCTTATAGTATGAAATCAAAAATAAATTTAATTTTGGGAATGAAGTCTAGAGCAGTTAAACTAAGCCACTCTGATTAGGTAGAGGAATCTGTGGCTCTTTTAAAAAATATTTTGATTGACAATTCTTATCCAGAAAAAATCATTAATAGGTTTTTGTTTCATACAGCTATAGTGAACAATAATAACCAGGGACCTACAGCACAACAACTACCTAATATCACTAATACTCCTC
>NW_022146685.1:35941-45277 GCF_002938485.1 Sitophilus oryzae
CGCTTCACGCATTGCTCTACCAGATAGCCCTAATAAAAACGTTTATGAGAATGTGCAATTAGTTTTTGATTTCTAAAACCAACGACAGGAAAAAATAAAATTGATTTTCAAAAAAAACTGTTTTTTCCAAAAAATCCCAGCAATCCTTTGAAATTTTTAAAACTTCTTTGGATTACCACAACAAACCCAAAGGGCATCCCTGCCCCAATTTTAACCATCTCTGTCCATTACGGTTCAGAGATTAACAAATGTTACCGTATCCTCGAATTTGTAGTAACTCTGTGTATGTAGAATAGAAACAAGTTCCCGTGCTGCCTGATCTTTGGCAAAAGAACAAATAATTTTAAAAAAAAAGTTATAAGTTAATAATAAAACTTGTTTTTATTGATCTATTTTAATGTTGAAAATCACAAATCATTTTGGTTTATTAAAATTTTAGTCTTGTCAGCTTTCGAAAAAGATCTAAAATCAAAATGACTTTAGCCAAAATAACTAAATAAAAACTTAAATTGTCTGTCAGCTTGCAGCTCCAAATACTGTATGTACTTTAATTTACCGAAAACAAAATATCGGTCTCACAGGGCCAAGAAAACATATATTACATAGAACCATTTGATACGGATGGCAAAATTTCCCAATTCTTGTATTTTCGAATGGAGGAAAATAAAGTCCATATTGTTCAAATTTGCGCAATCATCCTTAAAAGTGTGTCTTTGTAACGCACAACAGCTGTTAAATAACGGTCCGGTCTTCCGTTTCATAAAATAATATTTTCCGGATATATTCTTTTTCAATTAGAAACTGTCTAATGCTGAAACGAGCATGGTAGTATGCCCGACACGCATCGACAAAATCAGACTTAGAACGTCAATACCCCTTATGGATGTGTTGATAATTGGGAAGTTTAAGTAAACTTCAATTTTGTTATTAAGATAGTTCCTGATCGATATAGATAATATTAAATTACGAAAAATTATATAGACGTATCGTTAACGAAGCCTGCGAAATCTCTCAAAATTTTTTAAAAAAAAAAAAAAAAAAAAAAAAAAAAAAAAAAAAAAAAAAAAAAAAAAAAAAGTTTTTTTATAATTAATAATTGTAAGAACGTTTTAAATGCTAGCTGAAAGAAAATTTATAATAGTATGTATACAGGGTGTCCCAGAAATAAGTGCAAATATTTTAACTGGTGTATAGTTCAACCCCAAAACCACCTGGGCGAGGTTTTTTGCGAAAAAAAAAATGTTGAAAATTTAAAATTTTCCATATTTGAGGAATTTTAAAAAACTTTTAGTGCCACTTGTTTATTTGCTTGAGATTTCTCTACGGTGTATCTAACCTTTGTGGAGGTTGCAACCTCCCATGCTAATCCACATTCACATACAGTTCGGCGGAAAGAGGTTTCATTACTTACAACCATAGCAGACAAATTTCTTTACCAAAAATTAGGAATGTTAAATTTAATCTTTATCAGCGCTCATTATTAATAATTATATAGAAAAAAAACACATTAATTATTTTTAGTACTTACCCTTCCAATGAAAACTTAACAAAACCACCGAAAATTAAAAAACATTATTTTTTATTATAAGTTTTAATTTCAATGTTGTAATATTTTGAGAGATTTTGAATAAATGACCAAAATGATTCATATTATTCACAAGCAGGTCACAAAAAGAAATTCCTAAAAAGTTTATCGTAACTCAGAATTCAATATATCGAAACAGCCCAACGAATAATCGATTCATTTTGTTTTGTTTGCCTCTCATGCCTCTGTTCATCTTCAACCACTGATTTCCAAACACCTTGAAAAGCGCGTACATTACTTTGAATACCTTTCTGAATGAATAAATGTTGAGAATTATTGTCTCCTACCGCCACTTTCACGAACTACTTTCAACCTAAGAAAATACATGTTTCACTCCACAATTATTGACAACGTATTTTGCTCTTTTCGCTATTTTTCGATGTATTTCGGCAATTCCATCGACAGCCCAACCGAGTCGTTCTTCTCCCGGCTCCAACTGTCATGAAGAACCGCCGCGTGTGAACTGCACCTTTGAGTCGCCGGTCGCCACGCCGTCGTGGCGGACTTGCGTCAGACGACGATGTTAAGCGACGTTGCCGTAGTTACACCAATTTCAAATTTAGTGATTATCTGAAGCTAAATCCACCAGTATCAAGAAAATTTTAAAAATAAAACAGAGAAACATGAAAGGAAATAAACAAACAAAAATGAAACTGATTATTGTCGGGCTGTTTTCGATGTATTAAATTCTGTATTACAGATAAACACTTCCTTCCAGAAATTTCTCTTGTGACCTTCTATCACAACCAATCATTTGTGTTTTGTTTGTTTCCCTTTCATGCGTTTTTCTGTTTTATTTCAAAAATTTAATAAGAATTTGATTGCTTCGAGTGTCTTGAATTTGAAATTGTTGAAACTACGGCAACTTCGCATGACGCAAGCTCGACACGGCGGCGTGACAAAGCAGCAGTTACCAGTGATGCGCCGCTCTCTTGGCCGGCGGTCGACGCGACGATTGGGCTGTCGATGGAATTGAAATATGTACATAGAAAAAATAGCGAAAAAACAAAATACGTATTTAAAATTGTTGAGTGAAACATGTATTTTCTTAGATTGAAAGTAGTTCGGAAAGTGGCGGCAAGAGACAATAATTCTCAACATTTATTCATTCAAAAAGGTATTCAAAGTAATGTGTGCTTTTCAAGGTGTTTTGTAAATCAGCGATTCAAATTGTGATGAGGCCTATATGAAAATAATGTGTTAAAAATGGGTACTGTTATTTTAGTAGTTATTATAATAACTACAGCATGTACAAGTAAAGCAGCACAGTAAAGTGTATTTTAGTTAAGTGTATATCGAAAAAGAGAACTGTCACAGTTACATCGATCTGTCATAAGTATCTTTTTTAATGTTGAGTAAGTTTTTTAATTTAACTTTTTTAGCACATTTTTTCACACATTATTAAACATTTAACTTTTAATTTATTTTATGTAATAATATCACAATCTTAAAAATGTAATGCATCTCTGCAAACTCCTCAGGTGTTGTGATTTTATGGCTTACTTTTAATATATACTTTCTTGTCCCTATGGCAACACCGTGCGTCGAATTAACTGAAATCCGGGCTTGATCCGGGTAACTGGATGTAGTTGGCGATATCTGCCGGCGGTTCTCAAAATGTTGCGATTATTTTTTTAAAATTTCAAAGGTAAATAACTCGGTTATTTTCAATTTATTTTAAAAATGATAAAGAGAAAATATGTTTATTTTGACCAGATCTACCACCCCTTAAAGTATCTGCACTCATTTCTGGGACACCCTGTATAGACCACCGAATAGTGAATTTGACTTATTTTTAAACAAATTTGAAGACTTATGTGAAAAACTACATAACGAAAATGCATGTATATTTGTTCTTGGTGATTTTAATGTAGATTTTCTAGTCAGTAATAGAAATTGTCAAGCTCTATTATCGGTCATGCGGTCATATAATCTGCACTATGCTATTACCGAACCCACAAGAATATGCAAAAACAGTTCTACCTGTATCGATAACATAATTACCAATTTTAGTGAAAATTATAAAACTTATGTATTGCACACTAAGATCTCCGATCATACTGCACAAACAATTGAATTTATATGGGAACATAAAGATAAAAAAAGAGAAAAAATTCGAATATTTAGTCAAAAAAATAAAGAATTGTTTAAGTCATCCTTAACAGAAATATCATGGGATACAATTTATAAACTGCCACCTTCGCATGTAAATAAACAATGGGACTTATTTCTAGAAATTGTTTTAACACATTTTAACAAATGTTTTCCTTTAGTAGAGAAAAGAAAAATGACACCCAAAACAACATTATAAAAGTGAAGCAACTATAAAATATAAAAAGAATAATCTATTGTAATATTGAGAAAAAAATCAAAGTTATTCAACTAATTTATAATAAAAAGGTATAACGTTATTAACGGATTTTGCCGATGTTTAACAACATATTGGAAAATCTGAAAACAAATCTGTAAACTAGTTGGTTTTATTTATTGACTGGAAAACAAGTAGAAAAAGTAGTGAAAAGAAAATAAACATTGAAGGTAGTCCTTCAGAAGTTGCAAACAAGTTTAATCATTTTTTTATAAACTCCGCATTATCACTGTTACAAAAAAATAAGCAAACTCCCTTTACCTGTAATGTTCCATATTATCATGAAAATTTTAAATTTAGCAACGTAAGTATACAAGGATTAAATAACTGTGTAAAACAATTAAAAAATAAGCATAGTGCAGGTTATGATGAGATTTCTACATGTCTGATAAAATTTGTAATTAATGTTATAGATAAGCCATTGTGTTACGTAATGAATAATTCGTTCAGATATGGTATATTCCCAGACCGATTGAAGCTTGCCTTAGTTATTCCTGTATATAAAAAAGAAGATGACTCTGATATAGAAAACTATCGCCCAATAAGCACATTATCGTCATTTTCAAAAATTTTGCTTTTTTTAATTTCTGTAATGAAATATTGAAATCTTTAGAACAAATGGTTGGATGATTTGTCCCCAAAGGCATAAACACTCTAGATTATGATATTTTATTGATAGAATTGCACAATACTATGGATTCGAGATTTTACTTAAATGGTTCAGATCGGCTATCTATTAAAATAGAAAGCAAGTAGTGATCTAAAACTGCTTGGTGTCAAATCTAGAAAGTGACGATATAACTCTAGGAATACCTCAGGAGAGTGTAATCGGTCCAATTTTATTCTTGCATATAAATGATATATTAGAAACAGAAAATAATAATTATTGTAACATAGTGACATATGCTGACGATACAAATCTCATTAAAGCAAAAAATATACCCAAGGAGTTGTTAGATGAGTCAGAAATTATAGACAATGCAAATATTTGGTTTAACAAAAATCTAAGCTTATTTTGAACAAAACTAAAACTAAAATTATTTTCTTTTCAAACCTGAAGCACTTTTTGAATATACAAGAATCTGATATTATTCTTACAGACGAGACACATTTAACACCAGAAACAACGTAAAATTTTTAGGATTATATCTAGACAAAAAAATCTTTCCTTGGGTTTACATGTAAACATGTTGTTCAGAAAATCTCTAGATCGGTCTACAACCTGCGCATATTAAAAAAATATTTAGATTTTAAAACTTTAAAAAGTGTATACCACGCCATATTTGAAAGTAACATCAGGTATGGAATGGTGATATACGGAAGTACAAATGAACTACATAAAATATTTTTAGTTCAGAAAAAAACCCTACGCGTTATGTTAGGCATGAAAATTAGGGAATCATGTAGAAATAAGTTCAAAGTGAATAATATACTAACAGTGACAGCTATTTTAATTCAGGAGTGCTCTATATTTTTTTTAAATAAAAACCTATTTGACATTGATAAGCCACAGATATTATATAACACCAGGCATTCTGATTATAATTATCCAGTCCACAGGCTTAAATTAACAGAATTAGGACCATATTATTATTGTTGAGAACATTTTAATAACCTACCGATTATATAAAACAAATAGATAATATAGTGCCTTTCAAAAATCATTTGTATAAATTTTTAATAGATTTGGAACCATATAATTTAAAGGATTACCTATCTGTAAATTAATGTAAATTATTCATAAAACTAGGTTAAGTTATTTTTGTTTTTGACTCTGTTTCATTTTATGTTATTTAACATACTTTTGAAATAAATATTATTTATTATCATTATTATTATTTATTATTACTTCCAATACTAAAGTATGAAAATACTTAAAATATAGAAAGAAAATAATTTTGTCGCTTATTTGATGCAATAATCTTTTATACTATATCAAAAATGTTTTGACAGTACATCAGAAAGTACCCTGGAAGGAATATTGAAAAATCAGGTTTTTTTAGCGTTTTATCTATACAATCTCTTGGGGTGAAAAATCAACATGCTGGCAATTTTGTACAATATTTAGAGAGTCAGATATATAGTTTAGAGATTTACTGGCAAATTAGATCATAATAGAAGACAAGATCGCAGGTCGGAGAGGGATCTGAATGAAGAAAATGGCAATGACTTAGTTGAGAAATATCAGACAGTGGACAGTGTCACACCATGTACACATTGTATGTTAATATACACCGCCACTAATAGAAAAGCAATGGAAAAATGCTATCGCAAACACACATTAGCAGATATTAATTAAAAGAAGATGAAGAACAAAGTTGACCGTATACCGTGTAATGCATCGAAATACGGGACATGGTATATCACATGTAAATTTTGAAAGGATCAAATATTATCTCTCCAGATGACTTTATGCAAATGTAATATTAGACTTTTCTGAAGAGGCGTTAAACTTGTACTGTCCTCTAGAATTTCCTTTTATTTTTATAAAATAAATAGTTTTGGAAATATATTTTTTTTTATTATATTGCAATTAATAATTTTAGAGACATGGATTAAAACTAAATATTCTTTGTGTAACCTTAGAGGAAAAGCCAATTTAATCTACCATCGGTAACAGTTTTCTAAACAAACTGTTTTTGATTTTTCATATCAGTTTAATATAGTGGTATTACATTACACTCCATTAGAAGTTAATTATATTTATTCATACTCCAATCTCGGTCCATTTTGTTCTATTTTTGGAAACGTGGGAACTAATTTTTATAACATGGGCTTATATTTGAGTTTACTTCTGAAAGCATTTCCAGAAACGTTTAAATGTTTTTTTGGTAAAACATTTCAGGGATAGTGTAGAGGCTGTTTTACACTTTTAGAATAATTATGTTATAACTTTTTTTTTCAAACGTCACAAAATTATTAATTTTTGACGTGATTGACAATATAAACAAGTCATATTAACGCCTAGGCATAAAAGTAAATCAATTTTACGCCTAAGCATAAAAGTACGAAAATATATTATTAAACTGACATAAAGTGTCAAATTCAACGAGCGTAACCATAGTTTCTCGATATATAATTATTTACAAGGTTTGACTTTTAAATCTTTTTATATCATTTGGAAAGTTTGAAATTGTTTAAAAAATGATTTGTGGCGTTTGAAAAAAATATCAGCGGAGTAAAAATGACTTTTTGTGTCTCGCCTGTATGTCAACCTCCCTCGCCTGTACAACCTCCCCGCAGAAGGTGTAATTTATACTCCTAATAAAACAATATACTCGTGTATTTGTATATACCGGTTGTTTACGATATTCTCCGATGGTGGCAGTACTGGCGAAACATGGCAAGAACATTTTTTGGAGTTTAAATTGTATATTAACCATTTCCTAATAACAAGAGAAACAATTAATGTTATTCAACACAATCATGGATCAAGTAATAAAAACCGTCAAGAATACTGGATTAGGATATCGAATGGGTGCATAAAGTAAACATATGCTATGCCGATGACGCAGTACTTATTGCAGAGTCAGAGGACGACCTCCAAAGAATGCTACAAGCTTTTAACAGACAGGCAGAAAAACTTAACATGCAAATTTCCACAAATAAGACCAAATGCATGACCATTACAAAGGAGCCTCTACGGTGCAAATTGGTAATAAAAAACAAAACTATTGATCAGATAATGTCATTCGAATACCTCGGATGCAAAATTACAAGCTCAGGATTCCTGGAAGAAGAAGTAAGGAAACAAGCCAATAAAGCTGCCGCAATATCAGGACATCTTAAATATCCCATATGGAAAAACAAACATTTGAGTACAGAATGTAAGTCAAGAATATACAAAACCTGCATACGACCAGTGATGACATATGGTGCGGAAACCAGAGCTGAAACATCAGTAACAAAGAGAATCCTACGAACTACTGAAATGAAGACCTTAAGAATGATAACTGGATACACATTGAGGGACAGACAGAGAAATGTGACACATAAGAGAAAAGTGCCAAACAAACGACGTTGTCAGATGGATAAGGCAGAGAAGAAGAGAATGGAACCAGCATGTCAATAGAATGGGCCCCGACAGAATGGCTATAATAATTCGCAACAACGTACCCCATGGCAGAAGACCTACTGGACAACCACCTAAACGTTGGCAAGACAGTTGGCAGTCAACCTCGCAAGAGTAGCTTAGACGAGGAGGAAACCGGAACTAAACAGGCGATACGCCTTCTAAAAGAAGAAGAAGAAGAGAAACAAAACTAATTTTGTGCCATAATGGCATATTAGAGAAAGAACAAATTTGTTCAATATGCAAATATGTAACGGTACTATTAACTGTTTAGATATAAAATTTGAAAGGAAAATGCGTTAAAGCTTCAGAAAATAATAATATAATACTTACCCTGACATTTATTCCTTTTGAATTACAGTTTGGCACACATGCACTGACTATGAAATGGTAAATAAATATAAAATGCCAACATATATCATAAAATTCTACATTGTTGCAATTTTTCAACTATTCCAAATAATTCTTTTTCAATCGTCTACTATTAACTGGACTATTTATAGGTTGGGGATTTAACACCTAAAAATAGATTTAACACGGTTAGGTGCTGATGCGTTTTTCAAACATTAAAAATAACCGGAAACTTTTTTATGAGTGACTTTTTTTAACCTCAATGAATTACTATATCAGATATCACCAATTATTCTTTGCCTAAAATTCCAAATAAAATTTAATTTGATTTTTATTTTTTTTGTGATATGAATTTCCTTTTGTTTGATATCGTTTTAGTTATTTATGTCCTCATTTGGAATTATATCTTTAGTTTCTAATATATAGTCTCTATATATATCCGTAATTTCTGCCCTACTGCATCATCATCATCATCATAATCATTTTTAGCTTATTCAACCATCTCCAATTATGGTGTAGCTTTCCTCACATAATTAGATACTCCCTTTGAAGTTGGGCCCATGGTTGCTAATTTCCAATACACGCTATTCCAAACCTCTTAATTTCATGTGAGTACTATGCTGTAATTTTTGTGGTCCACCTGTTGTCCGTTCTTCTTAATAGGTGTCCTGCCTATTGCCATTTGACGGATTTGACTCTGTGAGACATCTATTACCTGGGTCTTTTGTCTTATCCACTCTATTCTTTTAAGATCTCTCATGATTATTCCCAGAATATTTTGTTTCATTGAGCGTTGTGCGACCTGCAGTTTCCTTATGATGTCCGTTTTAAGTGTCCAGGTTTCGCATGCATGGATGGTAGTACACATTGGTCGAATGTTTTCTTCTTTAGATAGAGTGGCCTTCGAGATTTGAATATGATTAAGTTTCTTCCATAAGTACTCCATGCTAACTTAATTCT
>NW_022146686.1:0-32957 GCF_002938485.1 Sitophilus oryzae
CGGAAACATGATAGAATATCTTATAAACTTAAGGAGGCAAAATGGATGAACATGGCAACTAGGCGCAGACTGCGCTCTCTGACTCTGTTCCATTCAATTATAATAAATAAAAGTCCACCTTACCTTTGTGAAAAAACACAGTTTCGTACTGATATTCACAATTTGAATTTAAGGCACAGGGGTCTCATTTCACCCACTCTGCACCGATCTGCATTGTTTGAACGATCTTTTACATTTAATATTTATAGTATGTACAACAATCTAGATGTTAAGTGTAAGAACTGCTCTTTGAGCGAATTTAAGATAAAAGCAAGAAAAATACTTTCTCAATATTGATTAGGTTGCATGTTGCGTGTAGGTGCTGTTTTCTGTCCGATATTTGTGGCAAATTTTAGATTGCCTTTAGTTGTTTTGTTTTTTATTATATTTAAATTATTATTTTATATTGCTTTTTTTAAAACTTTGAGGCTGGAACTTGATAAGCAACTATTGTTTTTCCAGCCTTTTTGTAGTTTGTAAGATTATATTGTTCTTTTTGTATGATAATGTTTGTTTGTAAACTCATCTGTATAAATTTTAGTGCATTGTATATATACAAACTTCAATAAATGTATGTATTATTATTATTATTAATGTGTCGGTGCGATAAATATATAATAGCTCTAAAAGCCTAAAAAGCTCATGGCTTGATTGGTTATTTTTCTCCATTTGTTTCTGTCTTTCTGTGGTCCTCTTCTAACTAAGATTTAATTCCTCATTTAGCTATCCCATTTATCTATTATCTATTATTTATCTGCATTTATTTATCATTTATTTATTATTTTTTTTATTCCGCCTTTTTAGGACCTTCTTCTTACAGTGCCATACTCTATATAGAGGGTCGGCTACCTCTCGCAAGTACTTGTGATGTGTGTCATCAGTGTTTCACAAGAACACGGGACCTACAGTTTATCACCGAATCCGAACGGCACTATTTGAGAGGCTGTACGAGGCGAATATACTCAAGGTGGTTTGCCATTGCCTTCCTGGCGGCTCGTTGGTCGCTCTATTTAGATAAATAAGTATTTTTATTTAAATAAATAAAGCGACAGTACTTGCCGGGGATCGAACCCAGTACCTTCCGCTCCGCAGATCGACACACTACCGCTGGAGCTACGGCCGGCCACTTTTTCTAGGACCACCATTCTAGAAAATCTAAGAATGTAAAAACCTAAGTTTACTGGTAGAAACAAGGTATCTTATACAGTATGTCCCCGGATTGTCTTTACTAGAGGAAAAACTTTTTTATTATTGACATTTTGAGAATAATGCATTCTTCATAAAAATTTTTGCTTGTTCTAGAATGGTTAATCCAGTTCATATTTTTCCAAATTTCCATACCGTTTAAAAAAAAAAAAACATGGAAATATGCTTGAATTATCAAGGTTTTTTTGAATTATCTCCAAAACCGTATAGCAATTTGGAACAGTATAAACGGGATTAACCATTTTAGAACAAGCAAAATTTTAACATTGAAAATGTTCCTGTTATCCTATATAAGGGAGCCCAAATCGAATTAAAATGCTACATTTGCCACCCCATGACGTCATATATACAAGGGTATAGGAAATCCCGGCGCAGCGGCGGCAGTCGGCCAGCGAGCGCAAAAACCATTACATCGCTAATTGTTTATTGATATATCTTTATTAGTTTAAAAGCAAAAAATATGGGGTTTGCTTTGATACCTTGTCAAGACATAAGCGAAACTTTTAAATTGTTTCTTTTTTTCATTTAGGCCTTCGTTTGTCGTTAAATGAAAGCTATATTAAAAAGTCTATTTTTAAACCAAATTTTCGCATGATTGAAATGAGTTATTCATGTTTAAAGTTTTTTTGGTCATAAGCGCTAATGGAAATGTTTTTTTGTAAATAATTATAAAAAATTACTCCCTACGAAGACTTTATTGTGTACTGAATCAAAAAATAAGTATTTGTTTTCTCTATACGCTGGTATTAATATATCGATTTTTGATGATAGTGCCCTTTTACCCGGTCTAATTTTGTACTACTTTCGGAATAAGGGTCCCCATATCATGTACTGTACTTCCATCCCTGAAAAATTCAGCTTGTGACACCGAAGTGAGACGTAAAGTCAAAATAAGCCTTAATCTACCTACATCATAGGTAGGTGTAGGTACTCTAGGTATATTCTACCTAGACAGCAGCTGACAGTAGTAATTAATTTGTTATCCGATAAGTAGTTGTCATTATATAAGTTTAATCATCTTATACCTCCTATAACGGTAGGTTTTGGATTTTTTCCTGATTGGTTTGTTAAACAAAAATATACTGGGCATATAAATGTCTAACACAATACATGTATTGAATGTACTTATTTTAACCAATGCATTGTTTTGTTTTTTTAATCTCACAAATAAGAAATGTTTTATAGTTTTTATTATAAAATACAGTGATTATACAATTTATTTTCACCCCTTACACTGTTTTCTGTAAAGGTTGTAACCAGGAGTATATTTCGTAACCTCTTAGGATATAAGAGGGCCCCCACAAAGTCTTTTATTACTTAATGCTTAGATTAAAATTTAATAATATATTTGTACATAAAATAAAATAGACTAGGAAGTCAATTAATTAATATTGACGTAATTCCTAAATAATTACAAGATTTTTTTTCTAATTATTTTAGTGTATTTTTAGTCGCCTAATTATAAAGGAGAGATATCCAACCATTTCACATATTTATCTATTAAAATCGAGATTAAAATAATAAACTTGCGTAACATGTTATAAATGAGATAAAAAGTTTCAGAATCGATTAATATGCAATACGCTACGCAGTCAACTTGTTCCTCTGCGCGGATGAGCGTCTTCAAGACTCCTCCATCAGCCAGGGTCACGACGCGACGCCGCACGCCTCCGAAGAGGAATCGGCCTACGTTTGGCTAAACAGGCTGGACACTGTGGACTACGATATTGGCGAGTCTGAATATTTATAAAAATTTGCAAAGTAAAATATGTTGGAAAAATAATTAATCCATACATATATAAAACCTCAAAGGTTTTTTTTGTTGCATCCATCCCGCCGAAACCGCTTCACCAATCTTGATGATTCTTTTTTTGAATGAAATGTATATATGTGTAGATTTGTTATGAAGTATTTTTATAGTGCTTAATGGCTATTTCTTTGTGTAAAACGACTAAATACTAAAACATACCTGAAAACACCTACACACAATACCTCCAGAAATAAATTATTTGTCATTGTCAGTGGTGTGTCAGTTAGATTATATTTTAAGTTTTTAGATATTTTAGGAGTGAGTTCATACCGCCAGGTTTAGATACATAAATATTAGCACAAAGGTTCGTTTAAATGCCATTAGTGAATTAGCTACACAAAGCGATTTTAGGAAATTCATCCTCTTAGAGAGTAAAATTATGTCGGAACAGTTTGTTGTATGAAAATTCCTTACTATTTGGTCTAGAAGAATGAAATCCTACAAAAAGAATTAGAAGAAATTTTTGAAATTCATCAACCAAATGGGTAAAGTTAGTAAAAATTTATATAAAACTTGGTGACCTCTGGATTATACACATAAAAATTGGCACAAAGATAAAGCAAATTTATGAAATGTATACACTTAGGGAGTAGAATAGGGAATGAAAGTTTGCTGTACGAAAATGCAATACTATAACATTATAAACCAGACAGTATAAAATTATATACAAGGGTTTATTTAGTGACATCATAACGAAATATATCTTCCTCAATTATCCTTCAAAGAATAAAAAATAACCTATAAAGAGAGTATTAGTGCTCTTAATAAATAAAAAAAGATGAAAAATAAAAAAACATCTATGCTCACTAGCTCTCTATAAAGAAGTAGAAAATCATTTAAATCAATGCATGAACGATTCGAGGTGTAACGCGAACGTAGAACGTAGTCGCGGGAAAAAGCTAGTAATTTATTAAATTATTTTATGTAACTGATTAATTTTCATTGAAAAGGAATTTTTGTAATTCGCCACTATATTAGTTAAAAACTAAGAAACTCATCAATTTTAAGTTTTGCGATTTTGACTTATACTTTTTACAAAATCTGAACACATTTTATAAGAAAAAAAGCTTTTGATAATATTTGTGTAGATTGACTACAAGTTGTATAACATAAATTTCTCTACCTAGTGGTCTGCAGCATCGCCTTGTGGTGCAAACGTGGGCCTGTTAATCTGTGACGTGACGCACAACAGCCAAGAAAAACAGAAGCGTGGCTAAGAATTTAGTAATTTAAAAAAAATGTCTTTTAGATACCGTAGTAGGTATTAAAAAGTTTTGTGTTTAAATGGGGTTTGCTTTTAACAGTTAAAAAATTATATCGTAAAGTGTAACTTTTCGTAAGAATTCTTTATCTGTCATCGATCATGATCTGTCATCATGTTAACCTGATGTTTTATGTGTTATTTTGTTTTTTTGCTTGTTAGTTTTACGGATAGGTGCGATCGCATAATTATTATTGATAATGTTTTATTTAATGTTAACATTACTACTTTTTCAGTGAATCTTTAAATCTGTTGTTTTTTGTAAAGTTCGTTATTTAAACATATATATGTAATACACTCATATTAACGCTAATCATATTTTTACGTTTTTATTCGTCATTTTCAATGCCCCCCCGGTTGCATCTTTGTAAAGGACTGTGAATTTTTTCCTATTGTAAAGACAATCCGGGCATATACTGTATACTTTAAATCAGTTTTAGTTTTCGCGGCCCCAAAATCGTTGTAGACCTGTGATAGTATTTGCTTGTGACATAGTAACAACTACTTTTTCTAGTTTTTTTAGTTAATATTATTTTGTTTTGTTCAAAAAATATATGTGAACTTTTAGATTTTTACAAAATTTGTAGGTATTTATAATAATTCATTTAAACAATTTATTCCAAAAATCTATTTCATATTATTATTCTTTATTTAAAAAAAAAATACCTAGGCCCGCCTAAAATGAATTGCTTGTTACGCTAATGCCATTTAGCCATCTTAGCCCCCCTACTATAAAGAAACCCCAAAATAAACCATTAAATTCTACTCCTCCATCCTCTTAGCACATTACTTCTCTCTCAAACTGCCCAACTTTTTTCGCGCTTTCACAAATCAAAATCATCCCTGATTTATAATTGTGCGGGTCGATTTTCCTTCTCCGCCATTTTTGTCATAATATTGTTTTATAAATTTGTCCGGATTACTTTGTCCCAAACGATTTGTCATCATAAAATCGACGATATTTTTCCCATTCACTTCCTTTTCCAAAAACCGAACAAAATAGGATTTATTTCAACCCTATAGGGATTAATAATGACAAGCAGGATATATCAGAAGAGAAAAAAAAAGGATGTTGCAGTGTCCTTTGAAATGATATTCTAAAAATGTAAGAAGGATGTATAATTACAAAGTCAAAATTAAAATAAAAAAGTAAATAACTTATTTATACAGGCTGTTTCAAAAAACATGTGCCATATCTCTGTCCCAGTTTCTGACATTGCATCTGACGGTACTTGATTATGCTGATGATATCTGTCTCAAAACGCAATCCTTCAAAGACATGGAAGTGATGCTCAGACACCTAAAACCAGAAGCAGACAAAGTAGGACTAAACTATACAGGAGTCCCCGTAGTTTGACAACGGGGCCAAGCGAGGCCCAGTCGCGGCAAACCAGACTTCGGTGCACCAAGATTGGTCCAAAGCTGGGTAATTCAGGCTTGGCCAATATTATGTTCACCCTATTTTGGGCCACGGCTGGGAAATCAAGTCTATGCCATCTCTTAATTCACCCAACTTTGGTCCAACACTGGGAATCTCAGCTCCGGCCATGCTACGGCGACCCAGCTTGCCGGACCAAAGCCTGGACCATTTTTTGGTGATTTAGACTTGGCCCAATACTGGGAAATCGAGTCTTGGCCATCTCTTAATTCACCCAACTTTGGGCCAGCACTGGGAAACTGAACACTATGTAGTTAAGCTCATTCATTAAACAGAAATTTACTCACAATAAATAAAAAATTGATGAATGACTCGACGATCAAACAGGGCTTGGTCTTGGCATTCAACCCAGGCCCAGCCTTGACGATCAGTGATGGCCCAACGTCGGATTGAAAGCCTGGCCCGACCCGATGTTTTAATTCGACAACCACAATAGCACCACAGTAATAGCACCACATAACCACAGTCGGACCAAAACTAGTATACAAATATGGCCCAGTATTGGTGATCAAACTTGGCCTAGCCTTGGGGATCAAAATTGGCCTAGTATTGGTGATTAAGTTTGTCCCAACACTGATAATCAAGCATGGCCCAGACTTGATGATGTAGCTTGGCCCAATTTTGAATGAAACCAAGCCTGGCACGATGTTATCATTCCAGGCTATTCCCAAAGCTGGGTCAAGACTGCTATGCATAGTTGGCCCAGATCTTTACAGTACTGCACCAGTCCTGTACCAAGACTGGGCCGATGGTTTGATCCTGTATGGGAAGCTAAATAAACATCGACAAAACAAAATTAATGCGCATCAACACAAATAACAACACTCCATTTAATGTAGGAATCAAAAATGTCGAGAATGTAACGGAGTTTACTGACATGGGAAGTATTGTAACTGCAAACGGTGGCGCAGACGCGGATATTGTCAGCAGGATCAGTAAGGCGCAGCGAGCCTTTGGCCAACTAAAATCAATTTGGACCTCCCGTCCACTCTCTATACAAACAAAATTAAGAATATTCAATTCCAACGTCATACCAGTTTTACTATATGACTGCGCGACATGGAGAGTTACAAAAATATCTATCAACCGCCCACAGGTATTTATCAATCGCTGCTTGAGAAAAATATTAAAAATCTTTTGGCCAGACACTATATGCAATACCAACCTGCTTCATCTAACAAACCAACAACCTTTTTGTTTCATTTGCATTTAATGTTTTAGCTCCAAAGCAAATGAACCTACAGCTTCAAACAAAAACATATTTTACGCTCTATAAAAAAGGTCTCTTTGGTTCTTTCCATAAAAACATTCCTTTAAAAGTTATTCGCGGTCAAAGTTATATAGTTTATAATAAAATTTTTCATTATTTCATTCACAGTCTCTACCTAATGCAAGGACACACACGTTCCAGTGTACTTGCGCAAATTAGACTTCTGCAGGTATACAGGAAAGTGTGTGGGAAAGATTATAGCGCAAGAACCTAGACTCGTGCAAGTTTCAACACCCAGAAGTTTCTTAAATCAGACAGAAGACTAATAATCGGTTGCGCAAAAATTAGGATGATAGGAGTGGATGGGCATAAAGTGCCGGACTAAAAGTAGGGAGGCTGTCTAGTGACGCCAAACTAGGAAAAGACGAAAAAAAAGAGAGCTTTTGTGGGCATGAGATGGAAAGAAGCATGTTAGGAGTGCGTAGATTTTGAGCGATGAAAGGGGAGGATGAGGTTTATATTGAGAATATTCATTTTTTTGGGTATAATGGTAACTGGGGAAAAATAATAGTCAGTTTGTTGGATCCGGTCAGGTTCTACTAGAATCGGGGAGACTCTTACTTAGCCAATACATAGAATTCAAATTCGCAAGCTGAACACGATGACAGTTTCTTAATCTTACGATCACGAACAGGATGAGACAGGGATTAGAGTTAAGCATAATTTTAAGATATCTTATTGTGATATATTCACGGGCTGAAAGGGAAGCAGATATTATTTATTGCGAGATAAACGATAGATATTAAAAATATGCCAGTAAGTAATGGATAGAGTAGATAGTATGGGGTTTTAAAACTGTGGGAAAATAGGTTTATAAACGTATGGATCCGTTCCACTCATACTATAAACAGATGGTTAGATAGAAAAAACTATTTTTTTTTTTTTTTTTTTTTTTTAAATATAATAAAATATAGGCAATAATATAAATAAAAAAACTTATTTTACCTTTGTTTATATATACAAGGATATAAGTAAATATTAATTATTTTTTAATAGACAATTCTTTAAAAACATCTATTTTAACTATGCACTACCATCTGGGTCGTAACAAGTATACTTGTAGAAGGGATTATATAACTCAATCAATATACGACTGGTTATAAATTGAAAAATGAAGGACGAATTACTTTAATATTAATCATTAAATGGACATATACACGAAAGGTTTGGCACTTTGCAATATATTTATTTTTTTAAACGGAACATATAAAATTATCAAACACATATGTCGAAGAGGTTTTTCATAGCATAAAACAATTTGATATTCATATAGAATTACTTAATTTGCTAGGCATTATAGAGTAATGCTGGGTGATTTTGATCTTGCGTTATAATTGCCCAGTTATGACTTTATCCCGATAAATATTTTGATCTTTATATATAATTTTCTTTTATGACCTAACTTCAGAAAAATACGAATAGAATTTTAATAAACGATATGGTGCGTCAGAAATACATTCTACTCTGTGATAATAATATATTTTGTGCTGGAATGTACTGGTAGCAGATCAAGAAAACAGCTGAACTATATCCTTGGAGAAAATTACTATTGATACCTGTGTTCAGATGGAGGTAAAACCGTATCATATCGGGTTAACAATGAATGTATTTCGGGATAGTAGATTGTAGATGCTATGGGAGGGAGACCGTTAATTTTACCACGACCTTGTAGATCTCTTGTGTCCCCCTTTCTTGAATTATAACTCATTACACAGTCTCAGGGCTTTGACAAAAACCAGTATCCGATACGGTTTTACAGAAGTTAGTCTCCAGCTTCGACATCAGTCCTACCAAAGGTTATGACACGAATGTGTCAGTTGTCGTTTTGATGCGCCAGTGATGAAGTGTTCTTGTGTTTTCCCATTTTCCACCCAGAATCTGCATTCTTATCTGTTTCTTAACTTCAATCTGCTGAGGTGTTTAGTTGGAAAAGGTGTAAGTAAGAAAATCTTTGATTTTCCTCTGTTGTAAGTTCTGAGAGATTCCTTCGAATGTCTTAGACCGTTGGAGGATTCCTAATCCAGATTAGGGAGGGTTTCATGGTCTTGAATTTTGCTTTAAGTAGGTTTCTTTTTTCTTCAAAAGATTGGATAAAATACGACGAGGGAAACACGGACTACTACTTCACGCAAGCCATTACTGACCATGGAGTATTTTGCGAGTATCTGCACAGGATCCGCAAGGCAGACTCTCCTACATGCTAGTATTGCGAGGCGTCAGACTCTGCTAACCATACACTATTTGAGTGTCACGCGCACGAAGATATACGGGAAAACGCAGAAACAGTATGTGGTACGAATATTACTAGAGTAAACGTCAACCAAACCTTCTAACATCATCGAACGAAAATATCGAAGCGATTTGCGGCATGTTAAGGAACATTATGAAGAAAAAGGCGAAGGACGAAGAAGACAAGACTTGGGTACAGACAAGACCAACTTAGAAGAATGATAAGTCTCTAATCTTGATGAAATGCCTTCGGCGGTACCGAGATTAGCGGGCTTAGACCACATATGGGTTTTTAGTGGGCAGGCCCTCTCGCATGAGGGCGATCCCCACACTCTGGCCCTAAATGTGTTTCCCATCTATAAAAAAAAGTTTCCACTTGGGAAACAGAACGGTTCTGGTCCAGTTATTGGAGCTCCTTTTCTAGCTAGATCGTTTGCTTTTTTATTATCTTTTAGCCCTTGGTAACTAATTTTTTCAGTTTCTCTATGATGGTTACTGAGATGATTGCTTTTAATTATCTTGGAGAGATACAAAATTGATAACTCCTTTGCCAAAATACAAGCAGGCACGCCATTTGTGGGACCAGAACCGACATTTAGTGTCCCTAAAATCTGACATTTTTGAAAGTATAGGAGGGCCATTTTGGAAGTATAGAACGACGGCGGGAGTGCAATGTCATTTCACTTATGGAAATATTCTGTTAGCTATGGTGGGTATCATCAAAATTCAGATTCAGAGAATTAACAGTTAGATGTCTTCACACTGAGAGGTTACGCACATAAAAAGAATGTGTGGACTGAAAATGTCAAGTTGTAGAATCTCTTTGTAAAGTGAAGAAACTATTAAACACGCCACATGTATCTGCCCAAATGGAAACATGTATCTTTAGAAATAGAGGAAATTTTTGGACTTTTAACTGTACAGGGTGGGTCAAATTCGACGCTTTTAAATGGAAACATCCTTTCCTATAGGAGATAGACGCAAACTAATATCGGTGTCTGGAGCTCAATGTTTATCAAAAATATAATGGTGAAAACCGCACATCAATATCTGTTACCGTTTCGGAGTTACGGGGTGTTTTTCAAAAATGTGCATTTTTAACAAATCGCTGTGACTTTTTTGCTATGGAAAATTTTGTATTTCTATGAAAACATTTCCAAAGCACCTGTTTATGTAGAATTTAATGATTTAAGTATATTTTTTTTTAAATTAATAATTTAAGAGTTATCAACAGAAAAATTGATTTTTTATTTGGGACACCCCCTATATTTTTAATTAACTGAAAAAAATTTAAAATTACCTTTCCAAAAATATAGCACACTTGATATTTTGTAATAATAATAATCCCCTTCGAAATACAGAAGTTTTAAAAGTTCGCCACTTTTAACTAGTAGGCTTTGGACCCCTTATTGATGATATGCCCTTAATGGAACTCAAAAACATATTTTTCCAGCAAGACGACACACCGCCTCTGAACGCTGAAGTTATCAGCAAATTTTTGAAGCCAATTTCAAGAATAATTGAATAGCTAACCAAGATCCCAGTCGTTGGCCGTCGAGGCCGCCTGACTTAGTGCTCATGGATCTAAATAGATATATTTGCGGAAGAATAAAGGTTCCTTATTCTTCCATATAATCTAGATAAGAATTAGAAATACTTTGCAGTTATGAGAGTGTATCTTTCACCCCCACTGAGTTAATTAATTCCGCGTGAAATGTTCAAAAACTGCCCCGTCTGTCCATAACAGAAGACAGTCGATATGTTGAACACCTGTAGCAAAATTTCATGTCTTGGTTTGCTATTTACTTTTATTGTTATTTGATATAGTTTAAATGTGTTGATGTTGGTTAAATATATTTTAAATTGTTATAAAATTCTGCATATCAAATATTATTTTCGTTTTAATTGATGCTCACAGCTCACAGCTAGAATTATTTTGCATTACAACCGGTGCCGTTCAAAGCCTACTTATTTAAAGCGGGCGAATTTTTATATACTCTATATCTCGAAGATGAATCGAGCAAAATATCAAGTGTGTTATATTTTTGGAAAGGTAATTTTAAATTCTTTTCAATAAACTAAATATATACAGGGACAATAAAAAATTAAATTTTCTCTTGATAATTCTTAAATTATTAATTTTAAAAAAATTATATTTAAAGCACTAAATTCTACGCAAAAAGATGCTTTGGAAATGTTTTCATAAAAATACAAAATTTTCCATAGCAAAAAAGTTACAGCGATTTGTTAAAAATGCATATTTTTGAAAAACGCCCCGTAATTCCGAAACGGTAACAGATATCGATATGCGGTTTTCATCATCATGTTTTTGACAAAAATTGAGGTCCAGACACCGATATTAGTTTTTGTCTGTCTCCTATAGAAAAGGGTGTTCCCATTTAAAAGCGTCCAATTTGACCCACACTGTACAGTATTATACGGAAGCTAATACTGAAAAACTATGCTGAATTTCATAGTTTTACTTAGTTATGTTTACCAAGCTTTTCTAACGTTGATACGGACAGAATATTTTTAGCTTTTCTATGTCTGGAACTGCAGTTACCTTTCTGGAATAACACTTTTTTATATTATTTACGAAGTTTCTCTCTCTCTCCAAGTTATTAGGAACATTACCTATCACCATATTTCCAAATCAAGACAGTCAGATTCCAACTGACACCAATGATGCCTTGTTTCCATCTTCAGTTATATTGAGCAACTTCGTAAAGCCTATGTCGCCTTCTAAGATTTCGATATTATCCAGAAATATATAATCTATTTCATGAAAGGAACGACGATTGACGGTTGAGTCAGAATATGTTTGTTCGGAAAATAAATGTAGATCCAATATGTAAGTAAACTTGTTGGTGTAGGAAAAGCTTTCTTAATTATTGTTTTGAGACCGGAAATGACACTGAATCAAACAAATACAGACGAATATTTCCTCCACTGCTTTGTCTTGTTTCAGTCAGCTTTATCTTGTTTTAGCCTATTGAAGAGGATACGTGTTTAATCAAAATGTAGAAAATTAATGAATGAATTTATCAACATCAACGTTTATTCCTTATTCCTACTGAATATTTATTATGATGCAATCACTATCTTTCCTGAATCGCGCTATATTTATTCTTTTCTTGAGGTGATTCTGTTTTACCAGCATCTCAATATCGATTTCAATAGTACATATTGGTGGTTCTTCCCAAAGTGAAGGTTCTGCTTGGAAAGCAACAAGCCTGTTAAGCACGTCATATGTATCTGTCAGGGTAGAAATAGAATCGTGGTTGAACTGTCCAGTAAAATTATTGTGGATTTTGCTAAGACCGGCAGTTATCTTTTACATTTGAAAAAAAAATGTAAAAGATAGTGTCAGTCGTTTGAAGTCACCACGAAAATAGAGATATTATTTAGCATTTTTATTTAGTAATATGTACCATAGTCTACTGACCATGTAAACATGTCACCTTCAGATTATAATTATCTCTCTATTGGATACAAGTTGACAGTAAATTTAAATTGTATACAAGTGAGCAACAATCCTATTTTATTAGTATGATTCTGAATATAAAAAGAGTAATAAACACGTCATAAAAGCTTATTCGAAAAATATACCAGATGAAGTAACTATTATTTTCATATATGAACGCCTAACTACACTAATCTTCGTAAAAAAATTAGCAAATACGTACTTTAGAATAGGAAAATGTATTTGTGTATATCAAGTTTTCAGTCATTACATATTAGCAATGTGCTGGAGAATCGATATTTACAGAGAATAGTTTTAATAATTATAAATTTATGTACTAGTATATAATTTATATATAGTATATAATTTTTTACGCCAAAATTTCTGCTCAAGCATAAATATAATATACTTTCACCCAAGGCGTTACTAACATTCATATAGACCTCTAGCTAATTAGTATAATTAGTATTTCTCGACACTTATTAACGTAATGCACAAAAATTCCCATAAACACAATAGGGTGTCATAAATAGCACGAGTTACTTTTGAAAGTATGAGTTTTTTATGAGGACATCGCCATCTCATATACAGACTCCTACGTTCTTTACAATAGTTATATCATCGGATAAAAACATATGAACAATGAAAGCAAGAGTATGTATCTAATTAAAATAGTTGTACATCTTCTATCATAAAAGAGAAGCAGAATTTTTTTTCTATCTAATATTGTTCTCGATTTCCTGTGTTTTTGAAGTATATAGAACCTGATTCTCAAATTTTATGATTAATATATATTTGCGAAAAAAAATTGAGACAAGTAGATCAAAGGTTTTGATCAATATCATACCTAACGTTATATTATAACTACATAGTATGAAAGACATCTTTAAATAATTAATCATCACTTAGCCATTGCATTTCCAAATTATAAAGTGAATTGCCAGTTCATATAAAAGTTTTAAATATATACAATTTTAAATTCTATACCTTTCCATAGATTTTTGCTTTACAATAGAGATATTTTTTCGAAACAATGAATTTTCTTGTATCTTTGATGTTGTAAACATTGCAAGTTCGTTTCAGTTATACGTGTATAGTTTATTTTTTAATTTATTTTTCAATGGCATCGTGAAGTCAAATGGAAGAGCAGTACATAAAGTTCTGAATTTCACTCCTTTCCACCTTATACAGGGTAGCCCATCGAAAACGTTCCGCAAGGCATAACGGCCAGGGTATTTTTTTTTCAGAAAATCCAAAAACACGTCAATTTTGTTTGTCAGGGGGACAACTTTGGTCCCAAAAATGATTGCAAAGTCTTCAACCCTCTAAGCGGGGGTGTCATCCACCAACTTTTTTCAAGTGGGAAGGGGGGTCACGTGGTGCCGGAATGAAAAGAGCTTTCTATTCTCTATATTTCCCCGCTTTGTTTTTGAAAATCGGTCGAGTCATTGAGAAAATATGAAGGATTGAAATGAAAAAGTTTATTTAAACATTTTTCAGAGTAAATGATAAGGCTAAATTCCTTCCACCAATTTTCTGTTTTTTCTTATTATTTCTAGATGTTTACTCATGTTTTCACTTGCCAAAAGGTTGAACGATCAGGTGCGGTAGTTGCTAGAAAGCTGTTCTGTGATTTGTGCTTTGAAGTTCTTCTCAATATAGTTAAACTTTTTAACAATTATAGTGTACTCACTTGCAGAAAAAGTGGAAATAATCGAACTTTATTTTAAAAATAATGAATGTGGCAATCGGGTTGCGCAGATATTCAATGAACGCCATCCGACAAACACCTTTATGGCAAAATTGTTTTCGAGTTAGTAGCAAAATTTCACGAAACTGGTTCCGTTATGAATAAAAAGAGGCAGAGGGAAAATCCTGTAGTAAATGAAGCTATGGAGGTATTCGTATTGGGCCAAGTTGCCATGGATAGTACGCTGAGTACAAGAAAATTAGCCAATGAGACCGCGACCGGCGTGAATCGTACAAGTGTTCAAACGATATTAAAAAAACACAAGTTCCACCCGTACAAAATTCAGTTGGTACAAGAACTCAACGAAGACGATTTTGATCGTCGCGTGCTGGTATTTTTGGAAATTCTATTATTATAGGTCAGTTCTTCTGGGCGTAAACATCTAGAAATAATAAGAAAAAACAGCAAATTGGTCAAAGGAATTTATCCTTATCATTTACTCTGATAAATGTTTAAATAAACTTTTCAAATTTTAATCCTTCATATTTTCTCAATGACTCGACCGATTTTCAAAAACGAAGCGGGGAAATATAGAGAACAGAAAGCCACTTGACCCCTTCCGATTTGAAAAAAGTTGGGGGATGACACCCCCGCTTAGAGGGTTGAAGATTTTGCAATCATTTTTGGGGCAAAAGTTATCCCCCTCACAAACAAAATTGACGTGTTTTTGGATTTTTTGAAAAAAAAAATACCCTGGCCGTTATGCCTTGCGGAACGTTTTCGATGGGCCACCCTGTATAGATAACCCATTATTTTGTTCATATTTCTATATTTCTTATTATATCAGCATATTTTGTAAGTTTATAATTAGTATTTTTAAATAGACCGGGTGCGCCTCAAAAGTGACTTACCCCTGTAACGTTTTCATTTATTCAGATAAAAAAACGATAAATAATGGTATGTTAGAATATGATAAATTAGGATTGATTGACTTATTCAATTGTTTTTGGTCACTTATTTCACATATTTCACCGGAAGTGACTAATAACTTTTGATTCTTAAATGGCAATCTCGGTATTGTTTACTTTTCTTGATAGAAAATGACACTCTGAATAGAATGACATATCATATTTCAACTTTTGACATTCTCGCTTAAAAAGAAATAATACCGTAAAATGGGGTGAATAGAAACAGTTTCGTAGGCTATTAGCGATATACCGGTTGATAAAAATGTGGTATTATGTTCCCGAATATTTTAAAACATGGGTCTTTGTTTGTTCTTTGCGTATACATATAATTTAATATAAGCGTATACATATAAATAATATAATATAATTAAATATTAAATAAAAATAACATTTGTGTTTCTATTCACCTTCTATTCGGGAGAATAGAAACACACATTGATGTTAAGGTTTTTATCTATTCTATTTCCAACAAGGTGGTTAGAAACAGTAAATTATTACATATTTAAGTAGGTTTAACAATAATTAACAATACATATAATATAACAACTTACATGTACCAGCTTATGTATTACTTTAAAAATAAATATTTTATTTATAAAGTTTTCGCGCCATACAAAATAGGTGATAAATTGATCTCACATTTATTGATCAGCTGATTGACAGAAACAGTGCTGCCACAGATAAAAATATAGTTTTTACATTTTATTTTGTATTACCAATGATAGAAAAATTAGATATGTCGACTCTTTTTACTTTGAATATTTTTAATCGTGATTTGATTTTTTTCAGAAATTTTGTTTCTATTCACCCCTATGTTTCTATTCACCCCATTTTACGGTATTTTAAATTTCAATTTAGAGTGATATGGCTATATTAAAAACACTAATTATTAATCAAGGAGTCTTGAAAATAAAATAGATTTGATTGTCTAATGTTTTTTGTGTCTTGTCCTATCTGGTTAAAAGATGCCCAAATCGTATTTTTAATCATATCTCATTTTTTTCAAATGGTATTAGCATATTTGGAAAAGCATTTTTTTACGAATAATTTGGTACCACACACTAGATATTTAGAGTCAAACTGTCGTTACATTTATGGCCATAGCCCTCTAAATTAAAATTTCTAACTAAACTATGATATTCTATTCAGAACGTAATTTTCTATCGAATGAAATAAAAAAATACCAAGGGTGTCATTTAAACATCAAAAGTTGTAGTAATTTCCGGTGAAACAGGAAGTGACTAAAACAATTAAATACGTCAATCAATCCTAATTTATGTCATATACTAACATAACAAATCTCGTTTTTTTATCTGAAAAGAATAAAAAAGTTATAGGGGTGACCAACTTTTGAGACACACCCGGTATAGTTATTTTGGAAATACAGAATTTTTTATTATTTATTTATCGAAATTGGTAAGAACTAATATCGAATTTCAACTATAAATAAATACATATTGCATAATTTTTACTATGTAATTATATTAAAAAATATATGAAATGTTAATAAACCATTTATTCTGATAGGTTTGATGATAAACTGCGGTGTTGGCAAGGTTGTCTATAATTTTTTCCACTTCCTAATTATTTCAAATACAGCTCCAGGCTGATTCTTGTTTATCTGTAGCAAATTCCAACATTACGATTTTTTGTTAATTATATTCTATAATTTTTTTTCGGCAAGGCTAAGTAGTAATTAGGTTTCGATCGATTTTGCCTTATTTTATTTTTCGTAATGTCTGTGACGACCTTAAGTTTCTTTTTTGAGATGTGGTTTCCCCATTAATATTGTAAAAATTTGCGTATATCGTTCTTTTTATGGCTCTTTCCTCAATAAAAATTCATTTACTTTACCACGTATACACTTTTTTCTTTACTTACTTTATCTTGAGAGTAATTTCAAGCGTGGAGATTTTTAATTATGTTAATACATGTTTATATATGAGCCTTGCATATACAAGTTATATAGTATATGAACCTTTCAACAGGTTGCATTTGAATGAGCTTGCGTTTATATATTTTTAACCGACTATACCAACACGTATGGTAGGCTATTAAGATCGGCAAAAAAGTTTTTTTAATTTCAATCAAAATGAGTTATTTGGGTCATAAATTACCTAAATACAAAATATTTTCATGATGTCTGTCTGTCTGTCCGTCTGTAACACGATAACTCAAAAACAGCTAAACCGATTTCAACCAAATTTGGCACAAAAATACTGTGGCACCTGATGATGGCCATTAGTTTTTGGTGGGTGTGGGGGGTTACTAAGGGGGTATGGGAGGGGGTTAAAAATTTAAAAAAATCGTAACTTCAAAATTACAGTAGCTAGCGAAACGCGGTTTTCAATTTAAGATTAGGAATAATATTTGCAACAAAATTTGTAATAACATCAAAATCAGTCAAAGCCGCAGTTTTTGAGATAATCCGTATTTCCGTAATCCGTTTTTGAGAAAATCCGTGTGGAGATCTCCAAACTCCCATAGGACGCGACCCCAGGTGGCGGATAGGGGAAATAACCGCGGACCAAAATTGGAAAAATTCCTTTACTTTGAAACAAGAACTGCCTACCAACATTTTATTAACATATTTTAGTATGGG
Organism: Sitophilus oryzae; assembly: GCF_002938485.1. Classification (NCBI taxonomy): domain Eukaryota; kingdom Metazoa; phylum Arthropoda; class Insecta; order Coleoptera; family Curculionidae; genus Sitophilus; species Sitophilus oryzae. The sequence goes on from NW_022146686.1 coordinate 17,977, forward strand.
CGGCTATACGTGCCTCCCGGCGCCAATTTTTTGAATGTATTTCTATAGCGATCAAATCTCGAGCTTAACTTTTTTCTCACTGTAGTGGAATTTCTAGACACAGTAGAGTTTGAAGGTAACTTTGCTTTGGATCTTTCTTTTGATGAATTTAAAGTTATTAATTACTTTTTAATAAATAGGAACCATATGTACCTACAGGAACAGAAATTCAACTGATGATTGGAGATATATTTATTGTGAAATTGAGTAGTCAGAAGATCGACCAAATAGGGCGTGTGTAGAATGTATGGAAAGGGGGTTGCATTATTTGCTTTTTAATTACCTTTATCCCTTGGTGGCACCCAGAGTAGGAGCACTTTTTTTTCTTTGCCTAATTTGTTCGGCTTATCTAGGTATTTATTGACCAACTTCAATTGATGGTTACTGAGTTAATCGCTTTTAATGCTACTTGACTATCGGATAAAATGGCTATTTCTTGTTTTTGATAGTTCTCAGCTGATATAAGTTGTACGCAGCTCAACGTATCTCAAACGTATCGATCCTTGAAAAAGCTAGGTGTGAGAGTTTTCAAGTCATGATTACTAAATCCCACTTAAGATGGGCTGTTCACGTATGCAGTATGCAAGAAAACCGCCTATACCGAAATCTCTTCTTTCGGTGAGCTTGTAGGCGGTAAGAGGAAACCGGGTGGACAACTCAAAAGATACAAGGATATTTTTCACAAAAACCTAAAGGGAATAAGGACACAGAAACAGTGGAAAGAAGCAGCGCATAATGGAACGCCATGGGGAGGAATTGTAAACTCGACAGTTAACAGCGACAACCAAAAAGTAAAGGGGCAACAAAGCAATGAGATTTTTGAATGTCCGGAGTGCGGTAAACAGATAACATCACGTATCGGGCTTTTCAGTCACAGAATAAATCATGAAAGAAAACGCCTTGCGTAACCATCTTCTGATGCGTATCAAATACTCGTCAGCGAGTAATTATAGTAGTAGTAGTGTATGCATGGTTAGATAGATTTAAGACTAAAAAATGCTGGGGTAGGCGCCCATTGGTTTGGAGTATTTCATTTTCGGGAAAAGATTTCTCCTAGCCCTATTCATTGCTTTCGTTTTGAAATCAGTATACCACGTCTTTTACCTGCTGAGCAAACGTTTCTCTCTTCCAATCCTTTTTATTGCTAAATACTACAGCAAGGTGTTTCTCAAAGTTGTACATATATTCTTGGTATGTCATTCACTGGGAGTTGGAGGAGTGGAATTTTCTTTTGAGGGTGTTCCAAGCTCCTGAGCTTGGACGTGTGTTGGCCGCTAAAGTAAAGTTTGACGAATTTTGATATTACACAACATAATCTGAAAAAATATTAATTTTAGATCCATTTTTTCAGAAATAAATTTTATTTTTTTGAGAAAAATATCTGCCAAACGAATTTTGAAAATATTTCTGCAACGGAGAGATATTAAAAAAAAAAGAAAATTTCAAACATAAAATATCATCTTTAAAAGTTAAAAGGTCTTATTGATGTTACCATTACTGTCTTAGAATTTTCGAAATAAAGCATCCAGCAAAGAGAAATATGTCTGCTCGGATTTATTATAAAGCATCTTTAATTACTTTATTGTTGTTAAATATAAATAAACAACAATCTTTTAAATACAAATTAAAAACAAATAATGCCTTTCAAGGTGAAAATCAGTTTGTGCGGCCAAGCTGAACGTCTGGTCTTGGCTCTTGCAACGGACTAAAAAAAGCAAATTCAAATAAATAAAAATAATTGTATGTGTAATTTCTTGAGTAATTAGTAATATAAGAGTATTTTAATAAGTATTCTCAGTTGGGAGTTAATTCGTTCACAATATCCTCTCTCTTTATATTGTTTCTTAGAAAAAAAAAATCTATACAAAAACGATTCAAGAATCCGATCATATTTTTTCTCTATACCGTTAACTTAGAGCTTACAATAATATTACAACATTGACGACTCAGGATTTTATTTTATTTATTGATATCATTATAAACTCTCATTATTTTATACTATTACTTCTTAATTATACTAAAAATGAATAAAAATTATGCAGTAAAATAATAGAAATTAGTACAGTAAATAAAATGAAGATAAAGATTTTTGCATATAATATATTGATTCTTATCGTTTAGTACTATTTATAGGCATACTAGTTTCATCTATTAAGTATATTAATTTTACTTAATACTCTTTTACTGTAGTGAATGTAACTGGGGCATGAAAAGCTACATCACCCCTTCATTCGAACAACTTTGAACGTTTTAAAACGTTTAAAGTTGCCGGTCAAAAATACTGAACTAATAATTCACACCTCTAAAAATAAGTATAATCATTAATCATTTATCATCGTACCATTATAAAAAAATTCTAATCAGATTATTCAACCTTCGCACTAGGCATTCTAATATCGAATCAATTAATAATAATTTTCTTTTTAACGCCCATTTCCTCTATCTTAAGGAAAAAATCAACATCCTGTCGATTTCATACGAAAAATTTCATCAGAAGATTGAAAATAGTCCGCTCTTGCCAACCTTGGGCACGCTACAATATCGTTTTAATACAGTTAACACATATTGATCTACAGAGTGATTCTGAAATTAATATAATCATATTTGTAATCAAAACTCTATGAAAACTTAATATAAATTTTATTGGTTTTACCTCTTTGATTAATGACTGATTCCTTTTTTAATTTTTTTTTGGTCTTTAATTATACGATTATTTATTTATTATGCATAAAATGCAATGGAATGACCAAATGAATTTGAGAGTTGAACAAATGAAATAAACATGAGCAGATTATTTTTTATATTTCCTTATGTCCAGACCAAGCAGACAAAACAGTGACAAGACAGAAACATTCATGTTCTACGACAAAGTTGTGACAAATCCAATACATTTCTGCGACATTTTTGTCTCATTTTTGTTTTGTTTCAAAATTCGGAGACTTTTCAATGTTCCGTCTCCAGTCGGTAAAGATCAAAGTGTCTATGTTTTTATCGTACATTTTGCGACAAGGTGTCAGCGCAGATGGCCTGTGCTGCCAACAGTAGGAAACCAGTGAAATCACACATGGTTAATAAAACTCATTCGCAACAACTAAACTTTTGACTTTGTTGTACTTTTGTCATTGCGATGTGGACAATTTGTCTCAAGTTTGTCTTGTCAGAAGTATCCATTTTTTTTTACAAGTTTGTCTTGTTTTTGTCTCAAAATCGTGTTTACTTTTCGTCACCTTGGTCTGGTCCCGGCAGTAGACTTGAGTAAATATATTCTATATTATTTTTTTTCGATCTACTCTATCGAGGGACTCTGCTCTATCAGTTTGTGACTCTGCTCTTTTGGTTCGTGGTTATTCAATAAATTCATAGATCTCCCCCTGGTGTTCATCACTTTCCCCAAGTTTTTATCAATCAAGACGTTCTCTAGCATTTTCGTATTTTGTTTCTAACTCTTTTGAAGCTGTGCTTGCATTCTTTGCTTTTGATAAACTATTTTTAAACTCTTGAATAACTCTATCTAAAATATTACTCTATTGAAAAACTCGAAATTCTCGTGTTCAGTTATGTTTGTTTAAATCTCTACCAAGTTACCCTTGATGTTTTTTTATGCTAACCTGAAAATATTACTATATTTTCACAGAACAAATATAAATGTAGGATATTATTTTAATCAGACTTTTTGACTCAGAAACATTACAAAGAGAGTATCTCTTTGTAACCTATCATGGTCCCATCTCAGGTTTGGTCTTTTTCTAGGCCTCTTAATTCCTTGTGTGTACCATCCTGTAATTTTGTGTGATCCATCTGTTGTCCGTCATGTCCTCATTGTCACTTGGGGGGATTTGATTCCGTGGATTTGTGAATATTACCTGGTTTTTCCTGTATCCACTCTATTCTTTACAGTCTTTCTTGGTTATTTCCAGCATTTTGTTCCATTGAGCGTTGTGCGACCTACAATTTCTTTTCCAGGTTTCCCATGCATAGGTCATGACTGGTACTACACATTGGTCGATTTTGTCTTTAAGTAAAGATGCATTCTAGATTTGAATATGATTGAGTTTCTTCCATAAGTACTCCATGCTAACTTAATTCTTCTGATTATTTCTGGTGACCTGACTTATCAAATATATTTTCCACTTCATTGTAATACTCTCCTGCTAATAGAATTTTTAGCTTTGTGTTGGGCAACATATCTTGTTCAGAGACTGCTTCAGCTAAGTCAGTTAAAGTCGTAGTCGCATTTGATTGCATTGTAAGTATGAACAATTTAATAAACATATATACACTTATTTAGCATATTTAGCATTTTCTTTCAGCTCATTTACTTTGCGTAAATCATTACTGGTAGCATTAATAATAAATTCAGTATGTCTCAGCCTATTGACAATATTTTAGATGTCGTCAGTAATTTTCTTAACATCTTGGGTTTTACGAATGTCCTTCTTTAAAAATGCCTCAGCTAGCTTCTTGATATCTGCTGAATGCGTGCCATACAAATCCATATATTCGGTATATTAGTATCGTAAATTGTTTGGACTAATACTCGAGTTTCATTGGTTTTGACTCTAGAAATGTTTCTGATTAAATTATTAGCTAGGGTTTTTTTTCTGTATTATTAAGAATCTCTTCTCTGTAATAAATAATAATAATAATTTACCCTATCTCTTCCACATCCAGACCTCACACAGATAAAGCTCATGAATTCACATAAACCAGTATGAGACTCACTGTAACAGTCACAGTTGTGTCTGTCATTTTAATTAATGCACAGAAATTGCATTTCCTGTCATTTTTTCGATGTCATCTATGGAAATCTTTAGTGACTTGTTGAACAGATTTTATACTCTGTAGGAACACCCTGTATGACAACTATTATAAAATCTGCGCAATTACGATAAAGCAAGATATATCTATAAATCGGATAAGAGAACAGAATTAATAAGTATTAACTGCGTACCGATTTCAAAATCCACTATAATGTTATACTTAATAAAATGGTTCGACATATATAGCAATTGTGATTGGAACTGGCCAAAAACAATAAGCGAAAATGTCCTCACACTGAATTTCGAATGGAAAATGTTGAAGGTCGTGCAACACGCCTTTTTAAGTTTATGTAACCAAAAATTGCAGTTTTTATAATTTTGATTTGCGTATTTACTTTAACGCTAGTTACAAACATTAAGAATATTAAATGAAACATTTAAAATTGTTTCGGTTAACTTAGATAAAACGGTCGTTTTTCTTTATAATGATGATTTTGCTTTATAATGATGATGTTGTTTTTTTTATAATGATGATGATGCTTATAATGGAGCCGAAACGGCGATTTTGGAGATCAGTCGAGCGCGGCAGAATAACCATACTATACTGATCAGAGCGAGGGGTGTCTTACTTGGATAATAAACATAAAAAATGTACATGTACTGCCAAAATATCATTTTATTGCCAAGCGACTGCCATCACTGCGAAGAAGACTGCTTATGTCTGCCATATAATTATAGTCGACTGCCATAAACCTGATGCCAACGACTGCCAGTGACCAAACCAAACCAAGAAAATGTACATGTAATTCCAACAGTGAGTCAACCCTCGGATCAGAGTAATAACTCGAGTGCATCAGATTCAGGCAAGGTGGGTTAATTAAATGCAAAGAAGACTACATTTAAATTATCTGACGATTTAAGTGTGGCATGAGAAAATGAGAGTCACAAAATTTTCCAAAAAAAAATCGGCACCTGAACATTCTCGAGCGTGGTTATTTTTTTATTCTGATCATCCAGTCTATGACATCAGTTTTTTTACTAATATAGGACATCTAAATTTTATCGCCTATTACACACTGTAATATTTGAGAGGATGCAAGTATACAGTAAAAGCGGTTTTGGTAAATCAAATAATCGTGCCAGGAACCTATTGTAAATGTTTTGCCATTTAGATTTTTTTGGGAAAATCGTTTTTTTTTCATAATTTAATTGGCTAAATGTTTCCCTTGCGTGTTATTAGAAGATATAGAAACATGTCAACCGTGATTTGAAACGTTTTGCATCAAAAATACAGGTATAATTGTTACTATTTTATTTTCAGAATTTACCTAAATAATCAAATATCATTGTCTACTGGGTGCGTCTCAAAAGTGGCCCACCCTCTATAACTGTTTTATTTTTTGAGATAAAATGACGAGATTTGGTATGTTAGTATATGACATAAATTAGAATTGATTGACATACTCAATTGTTTTGGGTCACTTCCGGTTTCACGGGAAATGACTACAACTTTTGATTTTTAAATGGTATCCTCGATATTTTTTTACTTTATTCGATAGAAAATGACACTCTGAATAGAATGACATATCATATGTCAACTTTTGACATTTCCGCATATGGTTTATTTGAAATTATAACATGCGGTTCATAACGATAATTTGACTTGAAATACCAAGTGTGTGGTACCAAATTATTCTTAAAAAATTGCTTTTTCCAAATATGCTAATGAGCCACCCTCGATCCATTTGAAAAAATTGAAATATGATTAGAAATACGATTTGGTCATCTTTTAACCGGCCAAGACAAGACACTAAAAACATTAGACGATCAAATATATTTTTCCAAGGCTCCGTGATTAAAAATTAGTGTTTTTAACACAGCCATGGCACTAAAGATTGAAATTTAAAATACAATTTGTTTTTGAGCGAATACCTATGTCAAAAGTTGACATATGATATATGTCAATGTATAGGTATTCAGAGTGTCATTTTCAAATCAAAGTTGTAGTCATTTCCGGTGAAACAGGAAGTGACCGAAAACAATTGAATATATCATTCAATACTAATTTCAAATCTCGTTTTTTTATCTGAGAAAATAATAAAGTTATAGAGTCGAGCCACTTTTGAGACGCACCCGGTATAACTGCAAATGTCAATTCAGGTAGCATATTCGTAAAAACCATCTTATGGCAAGTGTTATTTTTTTAATAAAAGCAGATAAATTTTAGCTCCTAATACACTGTATTAAGAAGAACTCTAAATATAGTAGGGAAAACAAATAATGTGCATCAAAGAATACGACATGCTCATCTCCGTGCGGATATGTTATAATACATATCTAAGTTCTGTTTATTTTAATGCGTAGAGAGTTCTTTACATATTTTGAGCTGTAGGTGCTAAATTATAAATGGACAAATAATAATCGTAACTTCTTCTATATAATTCTCTCTTAACTACACTTCTTATTTTTGACAAAATAAAATATTCATTTTGGCTTTTCTCTTAGAAAATTTTTGGGAAACATTTCTCGCGTAATTCAATTAATACAAAAGTCATAGGTATATTGACAATAAATTATGTAATATTAAAGTATCATTTCTTTTCTTTTCTGAAATGCCAACTACTAATAGTGCGTACTTCAGTCATAATTAGTTATGTTAATCATGGATAAGTATGTTAAATGCAAGTAAATTTTAAAAACAGTATTCATTGTTTCTGTGTGTAAAATTCCTCACATGCATTTAAATAAAATGTCAGAGGTAAATATATAAACCATATTATTACTTTATAATGCATGACAAATAAAAAGAAAATCTCATTTACACTCCTGTATTAGCATATATTTTAATTTTTATCCACGGTTGAATTTGTAATTTATTATTTAAAAAAAGTTCTTTGCTACAACGGGAAGTTCGTTGTTATATTTTTTACGGTTGCTTTATTAAGAGATAATGACCTTTCCTCAATATATGCACACGTGCACGTGAACTCCAAATTGAATGTATCTTCTTGAAGAAAAAATAACGAATTTAAATATTATCATTCTTTTATTACTTCTGTTTATTCTTCATTATCATTATTATTTAATTCTAAGTTGTAGAATTAGGCATTGGTGAGCCTTGTTTGGTAATTTCATCAACTTTTTCGATTTAATTAATACTAACTATTAATAATATTTATCTCGATGGAAACAACTCACTGTGAGGCAATGTGATATTCTTCCACTTAGGCTAAGAAATTTTTACTCATTTGTGAGATGATATAAATAATTAATTTATATAATTTCTAGCATACTATCAGGCATGCTCAATAAAAATTATATCTGGAGAATTTGCCTGTCAGCAGTCTTCTAAATACGTCCCTTTTATACTTGAACTATCACTCTGGTATTTTAACTTCTTGAAACTAGTTTTACGTAAAGGACTACATAAAGTATTCAACACTATATATGAGACAGGTCACTACCCCAAACAGTGGTTGCGTTCTACTTTTATACGCCTGCCTAAGAAAACCAATGCCAGAAAGTGTGAGGATCAAAGACTTATCAGCCTGATGAGCCATACCCTAAAATATTTCTGAAAACCATACACCAGAAAAGTTACAAAAAATGTGAAAGGGACATAAGCCATTCGCAAATGGGGTTCGGGCAAGGGTTAGATACCAGGGAAGCGATAGTCGCCACACAGGTGCTTATCCAGAACTGCTACGATCAGAGAATGGATGTGTGCCTGTGTTTCATAGAACTCCTGAATAGACTTAATATAGATCATAAAGATATTCAATATATTGAGAAGTTATACTGGAACCAAACAGCACAAATAAAACAGGGTTGCGTGCTGTCTCTACTCCTATTTAATTTATACTCAGAAGCTATTTGCCAAGAGGCTCTGGAGGACGTGGAAATGGGAGTCAAAGATAATGGAGCGTGGATTAATAATATCCGCTATGCCGATGACACGGTCTTAATTGCAGACAATATACACTACCTACAACAACTGGTCAACAAGGTAGGATAACAGAGCAAAGCAATGGGTTTAAACATAAACATCAATAAAACCAAATTTATGATTATATCCAGAAATCCAGATGTCTTTAGAAACTCCATCCTAACATTTAACACAATGTCCATAGAAAGAGTAGATAAATTTAAGTATTTGGGCATCTGGCTCTCCGAAGATTGGACATCAGACAAGGAAATTTAATGTCGCATCGAACAAGCTGGACAGGCATTCTTGAGGTTTCTAAAAGTACTTGTCTGTTCTGATTTTGACCTTAACCTTAGATTAAGATTCGTAAAGTGTTATGTGTGGTCGGTGCTCCTTTATGGCATGGAAGGATGGACATTGAAAGTAGCTACCATCAATAAATTGGAGGCTTTCGAGATGTGGCCTATATCGCAGAAACCTGAAGATACCTTGGACGGCTAGGTTGACAAATGAAGAGGTTCTCAGACGGGTTGACAGAGACCGTGAATTGTTTGAATTGATTAAAAAAACTGCATACCTGGGGTACATAATGCGATACCCCAAATATCAATTGTTGCATCTGTTGATCGAAGGCCGGAGGGGTATCGGAAGGAAGAAAATGCTGAGGAATATTAGACAGTGGATAGGGCTACACGATATACAGTCGTTAATACACACCGCCCGGAACAGAGAAGCAATGGAAAATGTTATCGCAAACATCCATTAATGGATCTGCACTAGTTTTTCAACTGACTTAATGCTAAATCCTGAGATAATAATTTAAAATATATGTTTTACTGAATTTCCATAAAGTAACGGCTTGTAGTGTTTTTAAAAATAATGAAATGATGAAAACTCCATACAAAATAATATCTTGAGATCCTTTCATATCTCTTTATACTTTAAAACAAAAATATAAATTAATATCGACCATATATATTATCTGTCTGTTTCTATCTTTCAGGTACGTGTGTTTTCTAAGTTAATGGAACGTTTCTCTGGTAGAAATGAACATTGCGGAAAATTTAGTCGCATTAATATAAAATAAGGAACAGCATAAGAGAAAAAAATGCTTTTATTACATATTTATATGCACATAGCCGGTTTTATAGATAACGATTAAGAGAAAGCTAAGAAAAACCGAGACTTCTGAACTACTCAAATCGCTTCAAGTAAAATAATATTAAATTATACCGGGTAATAAATAGATACCATGGTGACAATTAGACTTATGATACTAATGGCACTATAGCAGAAACCTGTTGAGCAATTCAATTTTAACCGCGCGTGTCTAATAATAATAATAATAATAGTGGCTATGTTCATCGAAATACTTATTTGTGTGCCGAACAGGCTGGTCCAATTTAAAATGCCATAAATAAATTTTGCTTTATATAAATCATGACATTGTTTTATGTTACCCTCGTTACATAAAAATAACTGTCCGTTGTAGCGCAAATATGCGATGTCGAAATACAATATTTTGCTTGTCGGACCTAGAACTGTCAGGGTAACGACTAAAAATGTATATCATTCTATTAAAGTATGAGTGTATGCTGGTATCCATTACATAATGTTATTTTATTGCTAACAAATACTCATGTTTTGTTAATTTTGTTAAGTACCCACATATTTCTTTGAATTTTATGTTATACAGATTTATTCCATAGCCCACTATTTTAACTCTGTACAAAATATTTATCTCAATTGATTTACACTTAATTTCTGCCTGTAAGCTTGGTGCATTTTAACCGATTTTAAAATTCCAACAGCAGTGTATCCCAAATACTCATTTAAGGCTGAGTCGACCTAGGTATCCAAACTATTTTTATTTTACAAAATAATTCTATTTGGAGCTTTTAAAGATCTGAACCCACAACCTTTAGATTGGTAGATGAAAAATTATGCCGGGAGGCACGTATAGCCGGCCATACTAAATATGTTAATAAAAAGTTGGTAGGCAGTTCTTTTAGTTTCAAAGTAAAAAAAAAAATTTTTCCAATTTTTTTTTTATCTCAAACTGACTAATTTTAAATTGAAAACCGCGTTTCGCTAGCACTGTAATTTTGGAGTTACGGTTTTTTAAACTTTTTAACTCCCCCTCATGCCCCCTTATCAACCCCCAGCCTCACCAAAAACTAATGGCCAGATTCTCCGGTGCCACAGTATTTTTATTTTGTGCCAAATTTGGTTAAAATCGGTTTAGCGGTTTTTGAGTTATCGTGTTACAGACGGACAGACAGACAGACAGCAACGAGCATACCTATTGGTATGGTCGGCTAAAAATAGCGGTAGGAATGCAAATAATAATATACTGGAGCTACAGTAAACCTTTGCAGTCGCAGTTGGTATTCTCTATTGTCCCACACTCTCTTCAAAAACTAACATAACTGCAAATCATTTACAAATAATCTTCTTTTAAGTAATATATTTCTTCCTCCTATTTCTTAAGCACACTCAGACACTAGCAACGATTTGCAACTGAACAAAAATGATGACTAATAATTCGTTTGCGTTTTGAGATTGCTAGACTTGTAATGGGCCCGACCTAAAAGATCAGAAAAAAACAAACATAATGATTGGTCAATATACTACTGAAGGAGCAAATCACTTTCGGAGTGCTGTAAATCTGTCTTAAATCGTGACTTTTTCTCTTTAATGATCTTATACAGTCTTAGTGCTTTTACTGTTTTTTTATTGTATTATTGATTATTCTCATACAGTTTTATGGCTTTTAAGCTATTGTACAATAACTATTTTATTATTTAAAAATTATTTATTGACAAACCAGTTTAAAATATAACTCTATTTTTATAAATATACTTAGTGAGTTTGTACGATACTAATTTAATACATGAATGGTTATGAAGGTGGTGCAATAAAATATATTACTGGTAAAGTAGGTTTACGGATGTAAAATTCATGTGAAATGATTCTTTCTATACTTGGTATTTTAGCTATCTCTTCTCTAAGTTAACAATCGTCTCCTTCAATCACCCGAAGTCTACTCTTGAATTTACTATTCACTTTTCATAATTTCTCACCCATTTATTAACTTTCTTAATCTATTTAAATTCATCATCACAATCAAATAAAATCCACTGCTGGACCTAGGTCTCCCTCGTTTGCTTCCATATCTCCCTATCTTGAGCTCTTTGCATCCAGTTACTGTGGATACGCCTTCAATTGTCATGCAATCTAGTTGGAGAACGGTCTCTGCTCCTGAATGCATCATCACTTTTAGTCTTGTCTCCATTCTATTACTCTCTTTGTCCATCAGTCATCGTCGCCTGATTGGAAAAAGTAATTTTAATAAAGGTATAGTGAAGTCAATTTCCTAAAAATATATTTCTTTTAGTTATAAAGAGATTCCTTCAGTAAACCCCAATAATTTTCCACTTTTTATACCTCTGTTACAAGTTATCATCTGCTGATTTTTTATATTTGCCAATAATGGTTAATTTTTATTATTCTAGAATGTTTATATGAATGATTCATTCTACTCGACAATAAACCCGGTTTAAAAAACTCGTTTGTTGTGTGATACCGGTAAATCTGTAGGTTAAAATGTTTTTAATTGGACTTGTATCAGTTTTTATACGAACTCGGAGTTGAATTGCAATTGTACAAAGAGGAAAAGCTGCTCCGACTTAAAAATCATACTTTTTTTTTTTTTTTATAAATATAGAAAATTGTCAAGGAAATAAATTGTTTTAAATCTTCAAAAATTTACTTTACTAATTTTAATTTTCAAATATCTCTTTAAATATAAAATACATAAATTTTTTGCCCGAAAAAATTACGTGATATTTGCCGAAAACTACGTGATATTTAGTGAGATTTGACGTGACCCCTCTTCTCAAGATGAATGAAGAATACATCCGTTTACATAATAAATGGACGTTACCTCTTCTCTTAAGTTAATAATCGTCTCCTTCCCTGTGAGTAGTCACCCGAAGTCTACTCTTGAATTTACTATTCGCTTTTCATAATTTATCACCCATTTATTAGCTTTCTTAATCTATCTAAATTCATCACCATCATCATCATCATCAACCAGCCACTAAACTCCACTGCTGGACGTAGGCATCCCTCGTTTGCTTCCACAACTCCATATCTTGAGCTATTTGCATCCAGTTATGTGAATACGCCTTGTCGCCTATTTTCCTCCGGTTCGAGGACGCCCTCTGCTCCTGAACTTGATGTCTTGGTCCCCATTCTATTATTTTCTTCGTCCATCGGTCATCGTTTAGCCTTGCAACTTCCTGTGTCCTGTGCCCTGCCCAATTCCATTTCAAAGTAGTTATTTTCTCTGTGGCATCCATGACTTTTGTTAATAATCTAACTATCTAAATTAACTTATCTTAATAACTATCTAAATGATCTAATCTTTAATAACAATAGATTTTGTATCACATTCATATTTTTCGATGTGTTTCTGAGTTTGTGGTACGCTATATGTAAGGTTTGTCTATTTCGATGTTTTTTATCCATTTTTCTGTTTCCATTTATAATATTATTTGTGGTATACTAGTTTTTCTCCCATTCTGTTTACATGCTCATACTAGATTCATATTTTTAGATTCCTTCTACGATGATTATATCTTTCCTTGTTATTCTTATTATTTCTTCATTTCGCTCACTTCTTTATTTGGTTGTCAATCTTCTGAGGAAGTCCATTTTAGTTGCTAAAAGCTTTCCTTCCCTGGACTTGCTTATCTGCCGTACTTCAGCGCCATATGTAAATGTGCTCTTAACTATAGTTAAATTGATTTTTTCTTTACCTATTAGTTTATATCCATATAGTTTTTTTCCTTTCTTGGGTATGAGGTTATAATTAAAATGGAAACTTTTTTTTTAATCCGACGTTTCGCTCCAACATATTGGGCTTTTTCAGGCACTTTTTTCTAAAAACTTGAAGTCGTTTTGCTAGCATCAGTCTGTATGACATCCACAGAATAAAGTCTCTCAAGCGACAATGGACAGGAAACCTGACAAGAAGGACGGACAACAAATGGAACAAAAATTACAGCATGGAAAATCTTAATGAGGAATTAAGAGACCAAGGGGAAGACCAAACCTGAGATGGGACCATGATATTAGGAAATAAGTAGGGGATAACTTAGGCCCATATAGCCAACAATTAAACAACAACAATGGGCCCAACTACAAAGAGAGAGTATCTAAAAAATATGAGAGGCCACTCATAATTGGAAATGGTTGAATAAGCTGAGAATGATAATGATGATTCCTTGCTGGATATATCCAGATATTTACTTTTTAAAATATCACCCTGTATAAAATAACTTAAAATTGGTTATACAGACTGGTGCTAGCAAGACGACTTAAAGTTTTTAGATTAAAGTGCTTGAAAAGCCCACCATTTTCATACTTCTCTAGCTTTGTTGATTCTGTTGTTGATGATATTGTCGTTTTTCCCATTATTATGTATTAGTACCTAGGTATGTGAATTCAGTACATGATTTATTTTGTTTTCCTTTTCTATTTCTAGGTCCTGTTCTTTGTCTTGTGGAAAATTTAGATTATATAAAAGGTAATCAACTCTTAACTGCATCAGTTTGACAGTGTTAAATAAAACAACGATAGTAAACCAAAGTACCGCAGCTGAAATTAGATATTTTAGTCATGCTCCACTAAATTCCAAGTACCGATAATCATAGGGTACTATTCTAGGATCGTCAATGTATTCTGTACTCTCTAGTAATAAGGAGCGAGATAACCAGAAAAACGAAAAAATGCCTACCCGACGCATTTCGTAATTTTCTCAGGTATTCGTACGTACGAACGAAACATTTAGATCGAGTGAAAGGACGTTAGAATTTTATTAGTTCGATAGTCGGCGCGCCACGCCGCGGCGTTTATAAATTAGTGCATCTAGTGCAATTCCGAATGCACTTCGACATTCAGCTGGTCATTATATGGTTGGTTCGGTTACGCGAATTGCCACAGATGCATAATAGGCGGGAATGTGCGCGACAGGCCCGATCTTCGAGCTATGCACCCAGATAGATATCGGAGTCACTAGAATAATGTACTACCTACTTTGTACAAATATCTAACTGTTTCGGTAAAGTTCCGTTTATATTCATCTAAGGTCTTTCAGATGTAAATCTTAAGGAACGTAAGCGACTTTTAATGTAATATAGTTAAAAATTAAAGGCATTTTTAAATATATTGCATAGCAATACGTAACTTGT
>NW_022146686.1:41548-46918 GCF_002938485.1 Sitophilus oryzae
TATCTAGTCTATCTAAGTCTGTCTAGTATAGTTCCCCGGAAAATGGCTTGGAAATGGTAGAGCAGTATAATGGTCAGCAGGGTTCCTGGACCTGTCGCCAAGGGTCGGTGGGTCAATAATTGACGTCATTTATAAAAGTGAAATCAATACATTTCAATATTTACAATAAATGTAAAATGTACAAAATGCATTCGGAAGTATAAGAAGAAGATACGTCCAAAGAGCTATAAATAAGATTGAATAAAAAATAAATTTGTGCAATAAGGAGGGTGGTAACGTGATAGGTAACCCTTTCGAACATGTAGAGCATTTGAAACTAGTTTAGCATTACAAATTAGGTTTTACATATTATTAGATCGTATACTGAGATTTCAAATTCACAATAAAAAAAATTATCTTTAAAAAAATAAAAATATAAAAATAATATCTTTAAATTGCTGACCTGGATATAATTTATGTGAATCGTTCAATTGGCTCGATTTTCCTTATTCAATGTAAATTAGCGGTAATCAATATTGTTGGGATGAATATAATTATATTAAATAATTTAAAATATCAGAGTCGGATTTGAAATTATTTAAATAATAATTAACTAGTTTTGTTATTGTTAAGGTACCTAAAACAAAAAAAGTATATATCAAGTGTGGCATATCATTGTACTCAGGAGACCGAGCTCTTTCAAAACCTAAAATAAAAAATGCAGGTCCGTATTTCAAAGAATTAAGTTGGCCTCTGTATCTCACAAATTATCAGGTAATCTGAAACCTAAAAATAGTATCAGATAGCCCTAATAAAGTGGGTATGAGAATGTGTAATTAGTTTTTTGATTTTCTAAAAAGTAACGACAGTAAAAAATAAAATTGATTTTTCCAAAAAATCCGTTTTTTTCCAAATAATTCAGCAATCCTTGAAATTTAAAAAAAAATTGATGGTATCTTGTTGAACATCCCAAGGCGCAACATTGCACCAATTTAGCCATGTTCGTATCTATTACGGTTTCCGAGATACCAATGCTCGTACCTCTAATTTGTAGCACCCTGTATATACATATATAGTGAGTTTAAATTTACCTAAAACCAGTAAACAAATAAATGACTCTTTACTTATAGTTAGGGGATTACGTAAGAAAGAAACATTTACCAGAAATGTCAAAATTAATTCGCAAATAGGGACCTAAAGTACACTGAAGACTTTTAGATTGAACTTGAAACCTGAACTGAAAGTTGCAAAGGTCAAAGTCATGAATCATTATTTTTGACCCCTAGAATCTGTAAAAGAGCATAAACAAGTCCAATGTATGGCAATCCTAGGTCAATAAAATCACGAATTTTTTTCATTTTTTACGTAAAGAAAGCTTCTTGATAAAAACCGGTAAGAGTAATGGTTCTTGAGATATTTGGAATCGAAATAATCAATACATGTCGATTTCATTGGTATGAAATAAACATATTGACTCAATAGATAGTAGTTTTATACATGTACGAAAAAAGTTATTTGTTAGCCACCCTATGGCCACCTATAAGTAGAAGTCACATTGACATCGAAAGCAAATTACTCATGCCAAAAAGAGACCGCCAATTTTCCTTCAAACATCAAGTAGTAGTAAGAAATTATTTGCAAGTGCCTACAGAACAATCTCTACAGAGGCAGTAGGCGTAATCGCAATCGTCCCACCCATAGACCTATTAATAGAGGAAAGGAAGGAAATTTACAATGGAGTACAGGAGCAAATCGCGAGAGGGGACCTACTCGACAAGTGGCAGGAAAGATGAGTGAGAGGAATAAAAGGAAAATGGACATACAACTTGATTTCTGATGTTAAGCAATGGATATCCAGGTCATGCGGAGTGACTGATTACTTTGTCACGCAAGCTCTATGGGGACATGGTTGCTTTATGAAGTATCTAACGGAAAGGAAGAAACGCGAATCAGATAGTTGCAACTACTGTGGAAATATTGATGAAGCAGAACATACACTGTTTAGATGTACGGGATGGGACTACATTCGTTATGAAGCTCATACCGGCTCAGTTTTCAATGCGGAAAATATGATAAAATATCTCACTGGGACAGAAGAAATGTGAAAACTAACTGCACGGATAATAAGACAAATATTGGAGAAAAAGGAAAATGATATAAGAAGATAGTAAACAGACAGCTATCATGGCGAAGTAATTCGGAAACGGTTTCCACCATGATCAGTGTTGGGAAGGGGGATTCCACTATAGGAAGTGTGGTTTTTTTTAGCCGGTAAGAATCCGGCACTACCCGGCACTAACGACCATTGTTTACTGTTATTATTGTTGGGTGTGTTATGCAAGATTTTCTTTCCCACAAACAAAAAAAAATATTTGGAAAAAATCGAAATAAAAATCCCACACCCTATATCTCCAAAACGAAGCAGTGTAATTATACAAAGTGTTTTATTTAGTTTTATCTGCAGAATATGCTCCCGAATAGAATTCGGACCACCCTGTATAGTTCATAGATACAAATTAATCAAAGATATTAGAACTAAAAATAAAAGTATTATTGTAATGCAATTATCTCCTTATTGTTGAAGTTACCATTTGTTCTTGATTACAACCGTATCCTTTACCAAGCAAAAAAAAATGGGAAATAAATCACTTTGGTCATTCTGCGGGGTAACGCGTGGGAAGTGTATCAAATTCCTTCTTCACCGCAGCCGATAATCGACTAGTCATTGCAAAAGGTTCATAAAATAATAACAATGTTACAGTATAAATAAACATCTCGATGACTTAACGCATGGAATATAATGTTAAATAATTTTTTCAACGGTATCATTAGTTGCGGTAGTTTTTTCCGAAGAGTTTTTTTTCTTCATATGCTTAAGAACCTTGAAATTGTGCATGAAAAAGATAATAATCGATAGAAAGACGAATTATTAGTTAATCTAGTTTTTGCAACTAAACAAGTTATCTGTTTAAAAGATGTAGAATAGAATTAAAATCTATTTCAAATATATTATCTTCTTGTCTATGCTATGGAAAAACTTTAACTTCATGTATTGATTACATACATACTGCCATTACTCGCTGACGAGTATTTGACACACATCAGAAGATGGTCACGCAAGGCGTTTTCTTTCATAAGCTTTTCTGTGACTGAAAAGCCCGATACGATACGTGATGTTATCTGTCTACCACACTCCGGACATTCAAAAATCTCGTTGCTTTGTTGTCTCTTTACTTTTTAGTTGTCGCTGTTAACTGAGTTTACAATTCTTCTCCATTGTAATTGGACTTCTCCACTCGTTCTGCATTAATTCCCTTTAAGTTTTCGTGGAAAATGTCCTTGTACATTTTGAGTTGTCCACCCGGCCTCTTCTTACCGTCTACAAGCTCACCGTAAAGCAGAGATTTTGGTATGCGGTTTTCTTGCATTCTGCATACGTGACCAGCCCATTTTAAGCGGGATTTTGTAACCATGACTCCAATGCTCTCGCAGTTAGCTGTTTCAAGGGCCAAAACGTTTGAGACATGATGGAACCAAGAGTTCTTAAGAGTTGTCTAAGGTGTCTCTGTTGCAACTTGTTTAATGCGTTCTTGTGTCGGTGGTACGGCACCCAGGGTCACTCCCATACAACATGGTGGGGATTATTATTGCTCTATACACTGCAAGTTTCATTATGCACAGGTTATGATTGTAGAAAACCGTGTCTTTTAATTTCCAGAACGCTCTTGAGGCGCTGCTAATCCTGTGCTGAATTTCAGAATCGATATTGGCCTTTTCCGAAATAAAACTGCCGAGGTAATTGAATCCGGCTACATATTCCAATAGTTCTTCTCCAATTTTTATAGCATTGTTGTGATCTTCTGGAGGAGTGCACATTATTTTAGTTTTGTCGATGTTTAGCTTAAGACCCAAAGCCTCGTATGCCCAGGTATATGTGTTCAACATTTCTTGTGATTACTGTAACGTTTTTGCAACTAGAGCGCAATCATCAGCGTATTGAAGTTCTGTGATGAACATTGTACGCGTTTTTATGTTTTTGAGTCTTTTTATGTTGAACAGACCGCCGGCGCCGTCGTATCTGTATCTAATGCTCGATCCTCTCTCTTGGAGATGGATATCCACTATAATGGAGAGCGCTGCCATGAATATGTCGAATAGGAGAGGCGCTAAGACACATCCTTGCCTAACTCCTGTATTTGTTAGGAAGGGATCGCTCAGTGATCCATGATGGTAACACTCTTGACTTGTTGTTATGGAGGCTTTTACGCACTGTAAGGAATTTGTTGGGTACTCGGAACTTTTCCATAATTGCCCAAAGTGCATCTCTGTTCACAGAGTCGAAGACTTTTGTTAGGTCGATGAATGCAACATAAAGTTTAGACTACTGCTCTTTTAAAAAGTAAAAGAGCAGTACAAAAAAGTGTAAAAATAAAAGAGCAGAGTAAATATGGAATCCACGGTGCCACGGTTCGGTTGGTGCGAAAACTCGTTTGCGATTCTGGGAGGATTTTTTTTCTTTTATTTAACGTTTCGTTTACATCCTCGTCAGGGTGGGCCTAACGATTTGATATTGAAAACACATTCTTAATTCGAGTTAATCCCGTTTATATTTTTACAAATCTTTATACTATAATAGCAAAAATTTTCATGACGAATGCATTTTTTTTCAAAATGTTTATGATATTTTTTTTCCCTTTGACATACTGTATATTTAGAAAAAGCTTGTTCAGGGAGAGAAATCTTCTAATTAATGTGATAAAATGTGTTTTTTGTCTTAACAACTTAAAATTATATCTAAAACATAAATATATACTAAGGTGTACAATAATTTATTGGCTTTTATAAATATTTCATATAAAATATGCTAGATAGCTATAAAAATGCATAATAATATTTGAATAAGAAAATTGCTTATTTTGTATTTTCCCAATTTGAGTGCTTTATGACCATTGATGACATTTAAATAAATGGGGTTTACCAAAGATTTAATGTACTCGTTAACCTTTAATATCCAGTTTCCTTAACTATCCTTCTATTCATATAATATTTTACATAATAAAAAAGCTTCATTGTAGAGCTGAAGCCTATTTGATAAGCATGTTAAAAAAGTTAACATAGTCAGATATCAACTACTGAACATTTTAAAGGTACTAATTCACAACTGAACCAATTTATAACTACTATAAGTAGTTAAAAATTATTCATCTAACTAATAAACATCTTTGTTTCAGGTTTGAATATGTCAACCCTAAAAACCGCGGTGGTACTTCTCCACCTGGTTTTCCAGTTATCAAATGGTCAACGTACAGCATATCAAAATCTATTCTTAAATAGCATAAACCCATCTGCCTATGATAATACTATCTATGGAGGAAGTATTGTAGAAGACGC
>NW_022146687.1:0-58818 GCF_002938485.1 Sitophilus oryzae
GAAGTTAGGTTTACAGATATACAGTTTATTAGTCAGCCAAAGTATGGTTTATATTTTATATATTTTTTATATTGGGGCCTAATAAAAAGATTTGATTTGATTTGATTTGATACAAATTTGCCTAACGAACAAAAAAATGCTTAACGTTTCGGAAAATTTATCTCTTTCCGTCGTCGGAAGCAAAAAAAATACAAAGAATAAAGAAAAAAACTATTTAAAATATTTAAATTCAACTATTCGAGAACACTTTAGTTTAACAGATACGTCTTCAAAAACCGTTGATGTTCTGTTAAAATGACATTATATCAAGTTAAACTTCAAAATTAACAATTACTACCTGATAACAATTACTTAATAAGGCAAAACCAAAAATCCCCAAACTTTCTGTGTGATTATTTTTAATATTTACGTAGGTATGTTATGTTCTTTAAAATCAATGAAGGTTTTTGTAGACCTATGTGTTTTAAAAAACTAAAGTGTTCTCGAATAGTTGAATTTAAATATTTTAAATAGTTTTTTTCTTTATTCTTTGTATTTTTTTTGCTTCTGATGACGGAAAGAGATAAACTTTCCGAAACGTTAAGCATTTTTCTGTTTGTTAGGCAAATTTGAACTTCTGACAAGTAGTTTCCGTTTGGATTGACGCAGATGTGTTTACAAAAAACTAACTATTTTATTTTGTAGATTTTCTTGCAGAGACGAAATATCCATATAGGATTTTTTTGGAGAGATGAATCCGCCACATATAGGTATATATATTTTTTATCGGGTTATAGTATAAAATCAAGGGTTTTGGCTTAGTTATGAGGTGGAACTACTGAAGCAAGTGATTCTCTGAAGGATAACAATCCTTATTATTTACCTACTAAAATGCGAACCCTATCTGGTTACACTTTTTACCAGTCATTACATTCCGGTCTAACCTGAAATGGTATTTATGTATTAATGAACGAGTCTGATATAAAACTGCCTCTGTAATTAATAATCAGACATCAAAAATGTAATTTAATCTCGTAATTTTTTAAAAACATACTCTTTATCAATATTTTTGTTCTAATGTACAGGGTGCTACAAATTCGAGGTACGAGCATTGGTATCTCGGAAACCGTAATAGATACGAAGATGGTTGAATCGGAGCAAAGTTGCACCTTGGGATGTTCACCAAGATGCTATCAAAAAAGTTTTTAAAATTTCAGGGATAGCTGAGTTTTTTGGAAAAAACGATTTTTTTTGAAAATCAATTTTATTTTTTTCTGTCGTTACTTTTTAGAAAATCAAAAAACTAATTGCATATTCTCATAGCCACTTTATTAAGGCTATCTGACGGTATTTTTAGATTTTCAAATTAGCTGATAATTTGTGAGACACAGAGGCCGACTTCATTTTTTTAAATACGGACCTGCATTTTTTATTTCAGTTTTTGAAAGAACTCGGTCTTCTGAATACAACGATATGCCACACTTTATACTTTTTTGTTTTGGGTACAAACAACAAAACTATTTAATTATTATTTAAAATCCTGGCGAAGTCCGACCCTGGTTTCTTAAAATATTTAATCTGATTATATTCATTGCAACAATATTGATCAGCGCTAATTAACATTGAATTAGGAAAATCCAGCCAATTGAAAGATTCAAATAAATAATATCCAGCTCAGCAATTTAAAGATATTATTTTTAACTTTTTTTATTGTGAATTTGAAATTCTCAGTTTACGATATAACAATATGCATAATATTAATCGTAGTTATTATAGATAAATAAACTTCTACAAACTAGTTTCTAATGCTCTACACATGTTCGAAAGGGTTACCACCTTGCCTATTGCATAAATTTATTATTCTTTCAATTTTATTTATAGCTCTTTGAACATATCTTCTTCTTATACTTCCGAATGCATTTTGTACTCTTTATTGTAAATGTTGAAAAATATTGATTTCAGTTTTACAAACGACGTCAAGTAATGCAATTATTTTTTTTATTGAATTTGATTTTTCGTATTCAATGTTTTACCCCACGTCATAGTTAAATTTGAAGGCTTATCAATATTGTAACGATGAATAATTTAAATATTTAAAAAACAGAGCCGGACTTGAAATTAGTTTAAATAAATTGTGTGTTTAAATGTCTGAAACAAAAAAGAAGTATAAAATATGGCATATCATTGTACTCAGGAGACTGCATTATTTCAAAATCTGAAATAAAAAATGCAGGTCCGTATTTAAAAAAATTAAGTCGGCCTCTGTATCTCACAAATTATCAGCTAATTGGAAAATCTAAAAATACTATCAGATAGCCCTAATACAGTGGCTATGAGAATGTGCAACTAGTTTTTTGATTTTCTAAAAACTAACGACAGGAAAAAATAAAATTGATTTTCAAAAAAATCACGACTCCCTTTCTACGCCCTTCCTCTTCTCTCCATTGTCATTCAGATAAAATTTCAATTTTGCCGCCACTCGGCCCGCATTAGATCCGATCTGGCGCCTAAATCATACCAGTCCAGGCCGCTGGCCACAGAAGTATTACACGGTTGTAGATCGTAGCCGGCTCAGTTACCAGCCTCCAGACCCGGCTTAAGGCCGGATAACACCAAGGCTTGTTGGCCGCGCCGTATCTACGGGCGAATTAGGCGATGTTTTCGTTTAGTCGGGCCGGTGGGAAGGGGGGCCTTAGAAGATGGAGTTGGTAAAGATTGTCGCATACGTACAAAGTGCCCCTAAACCAATTGTATGCTTCTTTTGGGGGACTTTTCAGAAACATAATTTTTAAAAATCGTGATTTTGTCATAATATTTAAATATTTTAGTTTTTTGCTAGTGCAGTTATTGAACACTCTGGTACGAGGTTTGTGTGATGTAACGCTGTTTCGGGTAGTAATTAGGGCGTTGTTGGGTGCAATAACATTCAATAACTCAACTTTCCCGGATGCATTTAAGCAAAATGTACCAATATTTAGTCCATAATGTGATTTTCCCTGCTCCCATTGGCCGAGACTAAACGCAGGTGCGTTTTGCCAAACATGACTAAAATGAGGTACATTTTGCCACGATAGCGTGAGGCATTCCAAACGCAGGTACATGTTGCCAAACTTTACTAAAACGTGGTGTATTATGCCTGAGATCGAATGGCATTAACGTTTTCAATTGCCCTGATAAAAATAAAAAAGAATTGACGGATTGATATGACAACTTCGCCAAAAACACACCGCCATTATACGCTGCTCTCAAGTAGTTTTCATTAGACAGACGTTGTTTTTATGTGTTGCGATAAACTTTAGCATTTTTAATTGATATCTAACATGACATCTGAAGGTTTGACGTATATTTTACCGGATCAATTTCGATACAGTGTAAAAGAAGTTTTGGTTTAAGGTAGCATTATTTATGCTGAACTAAAAACAGCAGAAGATTTCGACGCATGGATTTCAGAATTTTCGCGACTAAATTCAGTTGCCTGGATTGTACGGCGAACTTTTACTTTGTTCTTTCCGTATGGACAGGCTGTATGGAGGTGGCTTTGGGACAAAAATCACGCAGTTTCTAAAGAAAATCGACCATTATTATAAAGGGTGGCGCACCTCATTCGCTTCGGTTGATTATACGAAAACGGAAAGATGTAGAAACAAATTTTTTTATGGGTATATGTAGAGAGATAATGTGTATAATTTAAAATTATTTTGAAATGTACAGGGTGTGTTAGAACTAAGATACATACCAAAGTTATATTTTTCTTATGGAACACCCGGTATTTTATTTCATTTTTGGATTATTGGGCATAAAATAAGGCATTTATTATAAAGGTTTAATATGTTTAGAAGCTTTGGTTTTTGAGGTATTTAAAGATATTTAAATATGCATGCTCTAATAAAAAAGTTTGTCAACACCTTGTACATTATTTTTCAGAGTTTATTCTTCTGCTGACTTTGAAGCCAGAGACATTAACTTTACTAAAACAATGTATTGCTTTCTTAAATGTATACAGGGGTATCAAAAATTGCTGGTCTATTTTAAATATTATTTATTTTAAATAAAAACTTCGTTATTTCAAATGACGCAATTTTTGATACCGCTGTATACATTTAAGGAAGCAATAAAAAATTTTAGAAAGGTTTATTTCTTTGGCTTGAAAGTCAGCACAAGAATTAATTCTGAAAAGTACTGTGCAAGGTGCTGACAAGCCCACCTCATAACATTCATATTTAAATATCTTTAAATATCAAAAAACCAAAGCATTTAAACCATAATAAATGCCTTATTTAACGCCCAAGAATCCAAAAATGAAATAAAATACCTGGTAGTTAATAAATAGTTCTGACAAACCTTGTACATTTTAAAGATAATTTTAAATTATGTACATTGGCCTTCCCTATACCCATGAAATATTTTGTTTCTATATCTTCCGTTTTCGTATAATCAATCTAGGTGAATGAGGTGCGCCTCCCTGTATAAATCTTTCAAACATAGCTTCATACTTGCCAGGTACAGAAGAAGCTTTTGAAGAAGCAATCGTTAACGAATTAGCGAAAGATATCCTTAGTGGATAACTTATATTTGTAAATTATTGGGATCGTAGGGAATGTTTGTGTCTGTGTTACAGAGACGCCACGACACACGGAAATCAAACAAACACTTTTTCAGACTAATATTTTTATAAAATAGGCGTTTTGTTAACATTTCACGCTGCTCCTAAAAAGACAATCAAATATTAAATAGGATAATTCTGTGGTCATTCACTGGCGTTTCGACGAAACAAGTGAGTAAACAAAGTGCTCGTTAGATAATCAAAAACTTAAATAGACATATACCATATACTATGAGAGGATAAAATATAATTCGGGATTTAAACGGAAGTATATAGTTTGGATATGGCGTTTGTCGCCTCAGCCTCAAAATCTGTTGGTAATTTACTTTATTTCGTTTTGAGCCATTTCTGCTCCAATCCAATCAGCAATCGACACGAAAGAGAATTAAAAAATATTGACTCAGAACTGTCAACTAAAGAGGCAGCTTTATTAAAAAAATGAATAATACTTACTTAAATAAATTTTATTTGTCAAATTACATAGAAACCAACGCCAGCCCAGCACAATATTTTTTTCTACTCGTAATAAATTCCTTGAAATAATAATTTCTGAATATTTTTTAAAACATAACTTGCTTGCGATATTTTTCTAAACAGACTGCTCGAGATAGGAATAGACGCCAAAGACATTAGAATCATACAGGAACTATATTGGAATCAAACCGCGGAGATAAGAGTTAACAAAAATTTATCCACAGACACCTTCAATGTGTGTCCAGGAGGCCGCCAGGGCTGTATACTGTCACCAATACTTTTTAATATATACGTCGAAAAGATATTTCAAATGGCCCTGGAAGAAGAAAGTGGAGGATTTAAGATTAACGTTCCAATTAACAATATAAGATATGCAAATGATACGGCAATACTAGCACCAACTTTAGAGGATCTCCAGCAAATAATAAATAAGATAGGGGACATGGGAACCAAACCAAACTTATGGTAATAGGACGCCAGTCTACAATCAACACCGCATTGACCGTGGATGGAAATATTATAGAGCGAGTTCCACGATTTAAATATCTGAGTGCCATGTTCAATGAACGATGGGACTGCGATGAGGAAGTTAAACTTAGAACGAATTATGCTAAGTCAACATTTTTTAAACTTAAAAACTTCCTATTAGCACGCAGTCTCCCGCTAACATAGACTACGGGTAGTAAAATGCTACATATGACCTATCTTTCTATACAGCGCAAAAACCTGGTCTCTCAAGGCTAGAACCCTGAACCGCATCGGGGCTTTCGAAATGTGGACTCTCCGGAGACTCTTACGTGTGTCATGGACCGCACATGCCACCAACAAAAAGTTTTAAGAACTGCAGGCTATGAACGAAATGCTTAACATAGTTAAAGAAAGGAAAGTCTCATACCTCGGCCATATCCTTAGAGGAGACATATATTACATTCCTAAGCTGATTGTACAAGGAAAAATAGAGGGACGGCGAGGCCCAGGAAGAAAACAACATTCCTGGCTAAGAAACATACAGGATTGGTGTAACATCAGCGACGCAGCCACCATATTTCGAAGAGCCGAAAACGGCAGTCTACATATTGTATGAAGAGTACAGACCATCGCCAACGTGCGGCTAAGCAGAAGGCACAAGAAGAAGAAGAACAAAAAAAAAAAAAAAAAAAAAAAAATATTGTTTTTATACACGACGATAAAATTGCATTATCGTCTCCCGAAATTAAATACCATTTTGTCGTCTTGTATAAAAAATAACTATTTTTCTTTCTTCTGATGACGTGACGCAGGGAGATATACCTCCTGAAACTTTAGTTAGGCAAATTTGATTATGATTATAAAGCCACTGACAAACCAGTTTACGCTTGGATTCTAACGCAGTAACATTTTCAAAAAACAAGTTTATACATTTTTAGATTTCTGTTTCACTGGCGAATTTATATTATTTATCATGTTTATATTTTAGTATGTTTCATTTTTTAATTTCAAAAGAGACACTCATAAAAAATTAACCGGAAAATGTATTTCCCTTTCCTTTTTTGCGCATTTTTCCTCCTGCACTTAAAAACGGAATAAAAAACATAATAAATTTACTCGTTCGCAAAAATCTGGAGATACGAAAATGAAACATCTCCTAGTATTTTACCGTATTCGCGATATTTTTAATTTTATTCCGGTACATACGAGAAGCGCACGACTTTATTTTTAATTTCGACATTAAGGAGAAATATATCTACATTTAGACGTTTCCTTGCGATTCAGCATCGTCTCCTAAGTGGCTGCAGTGCTTGCCGAGGAGTGATTCTCGTAATTTTATCCATCCCGCCAGGTAGAAGCTACATTTAATTTTGAATTTTAATATAAAAATAGTAACTGTCTGCTTCTTTGGCAATGGTAGAGCGGTTAAAGCAAGTAACGCTAAAACGTTTTTTAATATATACCTGTATTAAAAACACATTTCTTTTACAAAGTTTTTATAATTTCCTCAAAATGAGTTATTTGGGTCATAAATGACCTAAATACAAAATATTTTCATGGTGTCTGTCTGTCTGTCGGTTTGCCCGTCTGTCCGTCTGTAACACGATAACTCAAAACCGCTTAACCGATTTTAACCAAATTTGCCACAAAAATACTGTGGCAAGTGTGGCACCCGAGAATCTGCACTGAAAAGGATCTCTCAGTCAGAAATGAATATGACTTTTGACCCCAAAAGATTGGCGCTTTCAATAGGGCCAAGAACGACGTTTCTTTACCCAAAGCATTAACTATCTTTTCATAAGCTTTAAAAAATTACTTTAGAGAATAGAATAATCTATCTGTCCAAAAGTATTTCACTCTTGACTCAAAATGAATATGCAAAAAGTTCTTGCTACAAGAACAATAGTCTCTTTTGATTCATGCAAAATTCTTGATTGAAAAGGAACATTTCTTGACTAAAGAGACACTTTTCTTAAACCAATAGCGAATACTATTGACTCAAGTAAAATTTATTCTGCTCTAAGAGAAGTCTATACATCATATACAGGCATATTACGAGGTGTATTATTTTCTGATAAATTTAGGTTTTCCTGCTGGTCTGTAGTAAGTAAAGTGATATTATTTTCCTCGATAGTAGTTATTTCTGCTTCTTCACTCCTTGGTATTTTTTTGGGGTAGTTCATCACTCTACAAATTACAATAAAATGTTACATCACGATTAATCAAAGTAAAGCAAATAAATTATTAAAATTATAAGCTAAATCTAAAATTTTTGTAATTATTTGCATAAAAAAATCGATACCTATATTCTTATTATATCTATACTCACGCATGCATTATCTAAACTGGTGCATTAGGTAATCATATATTACCTTCAAATATAACAAATAAATGCTCTAAGTTCCATTTTTCAAACTCCTTTAAAGAATCCAAATGACAAATGCATGTTAATAACGATCACTAATTTGTTATACGATATGCGTTTAAAAGCAAATTATGCAAAATTCCAAGTGGAAAATTCAAGCAACAAAACCCGTGCGTACTATGATGTGCGACTTATGAAGTGCGACGTACGACTGATCGGACTGCCGACTGATTGTATATACCGTCCCTCGTCATCGTCTTTGCGTGTCGTTATTATTTTTCATCAAAGAGTATTTAACTATTGGAAAAATGGCCATGCTTCTTGAATGAAGTACTTCCTAGCGTATTTTTCTTATTAACTTGCACTTGGTTGATTGAAAATAGATTCAAGAGAAATTTCGAATTTTCGAGAACCGTTTTCTTGAGTTAAGAGAGTTTCTTCAGGCAAAATATAAAATATTTTCTTTTACGCTAAAATAAATTCTCTTGCCACTATTATTTTTTTCAAGAACGATGACGACTTTAGTTCAAGTCTATCTTTTTTATCAGTGTGGCCATTAGTTTTTGGTGGAAGTGGGGGGTTGGTAAGGGGGAATGGGAGGGGGTTAAAAATTAAAAAAAATCGTAACTCCAAAATTACAGTAGCTAGCGAAACGCGGTTTTCAAATTAAAATTAGGAATAATATTTGCAATAAAATTTGTAATAACATCAAAATCAGTCAAAGTCGCAGTTTTCGAGATACTAACATATTTTAGTATGGGCGGCTATACCCCATACAGCACATAAAATAACATTTACGATGTGTTTACATTATTAGATGTAGACACAGGGTGACAAAATTCCCCCGATGTAAATATGCTACGTTTACACATTGTAGTTCAACACGTATGCACAAAGGTTAAACGTCCGCCTCACAATGTAGCCACAGTATAGCATTTACGTATACACAAAGTAAGGGATACACAGTGTGCCGTAGGATACACAGTGCTTGTGTACTACGCTTAAACTCTGTTTACACATTGCAGTTGTGACTACTGCGTGTATACGTATGTATTTTGCTTCGTATATACATCTAGTGCTAGATAAAACCACTTCTTATGAACGAATTTAGGAAATAATACAAGTTTTGATGTCTAACTTTTCGTTCTTTTTAAGAAATATTTATTCAATGATAACAATTATATCTTTTTAGAACGAAAATTAGGAAGGCAAAACTTTGTATTTTTCAAAAGTATCTCGATCGTAAGTTCAAGAGAAGTAGCCTTAAAATTGTTCCATTTTTGTTTTGTATTAAATATACCATTTTTTTTCATAAAATGGATTAAGTGGTTAAAAATAAAATTCTTATATTTCTTTATATCATGAAACATAATACTTCAAATAACAATAATAATAATTATTTACACTGCAGGAATCAGAAGTAAGAAAACACTGTAAAAAAACCGTTTATCAAAATGTATTAAAAATATAAGTACCTAGTATAACAACATACTAAAATGGTAAACACTGGGATATCGCCACGATTTGGTGGACCTCGTTTAGTCATTTTTTTCTCTTCTTTTCCCTTCAAGCAGTTGGTTTGTTAGCATACTCATTCATCGAGATTAACAATCTCAGATTGACAATCTCACCCTTAAATTTTATATGAAACTGATTATCGAATATTAAACATACCTGTATATTGATCCATCAATAACTTCCATCAATAACTTACCGAATATCAGTGTAAGAAGTTCTTTGAAGTGTTTAAATCTTTCTTTCTCTGGTCCATTTAGATTTTTATTATTTCCAGGGTTAAAAAAATTATATTGCAGAGCTAACCTCTTTTTCATTATACGAGAATATTGGAGTTTTCATTCATTGGAGTCAAAATTGGGTAAATTGGGTATCGAGTAAGGGAAGAGTCGCTGCTATAATATTAATAATACTCTTAGGAAGGTGTAACAAGGTAATTAAAAACAAGTTTATAAATTTTTAGATTTCTGTTTCACTGGCGAATTTATATTATTTATCTGTTACATATTTTAGTATGTTTTGTTTTAATTTCAAAAGAGACACTCATAAAAAATTAACCGGAAAATGTATTTCCCTTTCCTTTTTTGCGCATTTTTCCTCCTGCACTTAAAAACGGAATAAAAAACATAATAAATTTACACGTTCGCAAAAATCTGGAGATACGAAAATGAAACATCTCCTAGTATTTTACCGTATTCGCGATATTTTTTAATTTATTCCGGTACATACGAGAAGCGCACGACTTTTATTTTAATTTCGACATTAAGGAGAAATATATCTACGTTTAGACGTTTCCTTGCGATTCAGCATCGTCTCCTAAGTGGCTGCAGTGCTTGCCGAGGAGTGATTCTCGTAATTTTATCCATCCCGCCAGGTAGAAGCTACATTTAATTTTGAATTTTTAATATAAAAATAGTAACTGTCTGCTTCTTTGGCAATGGTAGAGCGGTTAAAGCAAGTAACGCTAAAACGTTTTTAATATATACCTGTATTAAAAACACATTTCTTTTACAAAGTTTTTATAACTTCACTCAAAATGAGTTATTTGGGTCATAAATGACCTAAATACAAAATATTTTCATGGTGTCTGTCTGTCTGTTTGTCCGTCTGTCCGTCTGTAACACGATAACTCAAAAACCGCTTAACCGATTTTAACCAAATTTGCCACAAAAATACTGTGGCACCCGAGAATCTGCACTGAAAAAAAGGATCTCTCAGTCGAAATGAATATGACTTTGACCCAAAAGATTGGCGCTTTTCAATAGGGGCCAAGAACGACGTTTCTTTACCCAAAGCATTAACTATCTTTTCATAAGCTTGTAGCGTTTTTTTAAACAACTACCACTGCGAACGGCAGCTTTTCATCGGAGAGCAGTCGTGGATAAGGTATTTCACTAGAGAGAAAATTAATCAATAATAATAAACAAAAGATATCTAGATATTGGGCGCCAGGCATGTACAGAGAAAGAAAACACAATTGTATAATACTTAAAACTAATGACTATATTTATTTGTGACGAATTCTGATGGTGAATAGCATTGTACAATTTTAATAATTATTATAGTGGTTACCTGTTGAATGAAACTATATGTAAATAATATTAAATACGTTCTATGTAAAGACTATAAGGAAAATACAATGCGTGTAACATTAGAGAAAATATAAGAAAAGTAGCATTACTTTATTTAAATTTATTAAATTTATACCAATCAGATGTGTTGCAACCTGTAGATTCTATAATCTATCTCGTCATTCATCTATTAGTATAGTATAATAATGATGTCTATAGAAAGTAATACCATTACAATGCGCGATATTATGAAATCTAAAAATCTAAATCACACACTTTTACTACTGCACTGACATAAATATTCTTAATAATCTAACGACTAAATATAGTCTGTACGCTATAGTTTAAATGTACATTCATTTAGAACTGAAAGAACCACAGAAAATCTAAAACATAAAAAACCAGAACGTAAATCTACACTTAGTGTTCTTTATCTAAATCTATTTAAACAATAGCAGCGCGAGGAGGTCTAGCATCTC
This sequence comes from Sitophilus oryzae, assembly GCF_002938485.1. NCBI lineage: Eukaryota > Metazoa > Arthropoda > Insecta > Coleoptera > Curculionidae > Sitophilus > Sitophilus oryzae. The sequence continues at coordinate 11,455 of NW_022146687.1, forward strand.
TGTACTGTCTGTCGGCGATCCGGGCTTAGAAATGGGGGTGAAACAGCACGGGGCTCAAGCCACATTCACGCTGGGGCACTTTATGTGTAAGACAAATCAAACCTACTGGGGACACTTGTCCATGGGACATCCGTCCGTCAGATAGTGGCACAAGAGAACACTACTAGGACCTTGAAAAATAGTCCATACCTTGGACACTTGTCCGTAAGACCCTAAGAACACGAAACTCTTGTTTTTAAAATCAAACACCGTCTAATAAACAAAATAGACCTACCTCGAAATACTCCCGAGGGGCTCAATAAATAAAAAACAATCTGTCCTTTCTTTCAAATGACATTCTGGAGGACAAAAGCAAAGTGACGCCAACGTGCCAGCATAATACAAATACAAGTTGGGACATCCGTAACTCTAACCTAAAAATATTCACTAATAATATCGAATCTAAAGGAAAATAACTCAGCTTTACCTGTAGCTTCCAAATGGCAGCTGATTCAGATTATACAGCAAAATTTAAATAATCACCATTTCTAAAGCTGGGATAAAACAGAGCGTCAAAACAAATTGAGGTTAAGCACGGAGAGTTGACAGCGCGCGCCTCCACAGAATAGTAACAGGATTGTGTCGAACGATCACAGGGTTGGCGACCAGGGAAAGTAAAAATTACGCCAAGCGCATCAAATAAACTATCCGGCCTAAACGAGAGGGAATCCGGTGATGATAGGCCAGACATCATATATTATATATAAAAAAAACATGTAACGAACTAAAAACGTTACAAGCTTTAACAAATTACTTTAGAGAATAGAATAATCTATCTGTCCAAAGTATTTCACTCTTGACTCAAAATGAATATGCAAAGAAGTTCTTGCTACAAGAACAATAGTCTCTTTGATTCATGCAAAAATTCTTGATTGAAAAGGGACATTTCTTAACTAAAGAGACACTTTTCTTTAACCAATAGCGAATACTATTGACTCAACTAAAATTTATTTTGCTCTAAGAGAAGTCTATACATCATATACAGGCATATTAGGAGGTATATCATTTTCTGATAAATTTAGGTTTTCCTGCTGGTCTGTAGTAAGTAAAGTGATATTATTTTCCTCGATAGTGGGTAGTTATTTGTTATTTCTGCTTCTTCACTCCTTGGTATTTTTTGGGGTAGTTCATCACTCTACAAATTACAAAAAAAATGGTACATCACGATTAATCAAAGTAAAGCAAATAAATTATTAAAATTATAAGCTATGAAATCTAAAATTTTTGTAATTATTTGCATAAAAAAATCGATACCTATATTCTTATTATACCGTATGATCGAGAAAAAACGGCGTCAAAGGCGGCTTAGGAATGACTATCGATGCTATTTTTGACGAGATAGAACTCTAGACGTCAGTTACTGAGAATTGACATAAAATTTGTCAAAAATTAATACCTTATATAGAAAAACCAGAAAAGAATAGAAAGTTTCCAGATACACATATCTATTTCCAAAAAATTGTTTTTCAAATGTTTGGATCTGCACCAGTTCTACTCAATAAAAAATCGATATTAAATCATCCTTATATGCAGTAAACGACTTTCAAAATAAGAAAGAGTAAGGCCAGTAAGACTCTAACCTAACTAAATCTCGTCGTTCGACAAGCCTCCGACCCCTCCGACCGAAACATTTCGACAAAATTTTGATTATTGTGCTGTTAAAATGTACGGATTAGCCTTTTATTGTTTCATACACACTAGACCGTTTAGATTTACTAATATTGCATTGATTGTAGCTGTAAATAAAAATGTGTGTTTAATACCAGTAAATAATCCGTTAGTTGATGAAGGAAGTATCGTGTTTATCGACAAAATTAATTGTAAGCTTTTAAATTTTGCTTAATATGGTCATATTTCACAATATTCAACTCATAATTGTTGATACTTCTCATGGATGATGTTCAATTTATACATATATAAATTATAAACAAACCAAATTAGTACTAAACAATAAAGATTGAGATAGTAATTTTTACGAAATCCCTGTATTATTACTTCTTTACTTATTTTTTTTTTTTTTTTTTTTTTTTTTTTTTTCTGTCACTCTTTTCGCTTTCTGTTTTAAATGAACAAAACTGTGTCCAAGAAATAATCTATTGCATAGAGGATTTAATGAAAACAAAATTGGTGATGCTGTAATCACAAAGTTCCATGCAGGAAATGGTTATTGCTAAAATATGTTATTGGTGTATTGTCAATTTTATTTACTTGTATATTACGTTATTTGATCTCAATAATTTTAGGCTGGTAAGTCATTTATTTACATACCTAACTTTTAACGTAACTACTGGTTAATTGCAGGAAATAATATACACTTTGGAACAATTGAAGTAAATAAATGAATTAATATAATACAAACATCAAGAAGTAATGTATAATTTTGGAAAAAGCTGTATTAATCACTTTCGAAAATCATAATTGTTTTTTTTAGTAAGTCGCAGAACTTAGACAAATAATTTAGGTTTGTTATTAAATTAAATGTAATAAGTACAGATTTAGACTCTTGAACCAGGCATGGTATATTGATTAGTAGGGTCCACAGTAAAAAATACGTAATACCATTCGAAAAGAAAATACAGACCTATATTATACTGTTTATAAAAGTGAGTTTTATTGTAACATAACTTAAGAAAACAATTAATATGCATATGTCAATCATAAGAATAGAGTCTATTAATTTAATGAACTATACCTATAGTACTCGGCAAACAGTAAACCAAACCAAAGAAACTAAGACTTACAGTGTTAAATCATGTAGTATATAAAATTTTAATTTTATCATTTTAATAAATAAATACAATATAAAATTTAAAATGCCAATTTTTATTTTAAAACAAGTGATTTATATATATATAAACAATTTACAATTCTTTATCATTTAATTTATTGCTCACATCTTCCGGGATTATAAGGGTAATATTTTGCTGCTTATAGTGCCTATATCTCAAAAAATTAATTAGATTAATTAATGATTAAGTATCCCTGTATTTTTAAATGTTGAATCTTATGGACTGAAAAAACTGCTGATGATATTTCTACTTTCACTGACTGAAGCTGCAGAAACCTAGAAGAAATTCAAAAACAAATTGACACAAAACATAACGTATGACTATACATTTCGGTAAGTCAATATCGACAAAGCTTTGATTACAGCATCACCTATTTGGTTTTCTTTAAATCCTCTATACAATAGACTATTTCTTTGACATAGTTTTGTTCATTTAATTTTTCATAGAGGTTATACACAGGGTAGATATTCTAAGTAAAGAAGAAGTATGTATGAAGTAATAATAAGATTATTAAAAATATCTCACCTTACCATTTCTAGTACTTCAATTTAGTGTTTATATTTTATACATGTATAAAATTGAACATCATCCACCAGAAGTATCAGCAATTATGAGTTGAATATTACAAAATATGACCATATTAACAAGGCCCCAAAGACTAATTAACTTTGATAAACACGATACTTCTTCCATGAAATAACGGGTTATTACTAGTAATTGAACACACATATTGGTTTACATCTACAGTACCTAAATCTGAAGGGTCCTGGTCTGTATTAGACAATTACTAAAGGATAATCCATACATTTAACAGTAAATCAATCAATTTTTGTTTAACTCTGAACGTTATCGAAATGCCTGGGACTGGGACGGGCGATAATTGAGATTAGAGCCTTTTGATTTTCTCTTCTTTACTTTTAAATACGCATTCTGTATTAATTACGATTTACTGGATTTACCTAATATGAATTTTTTTATTAATTAAGAACTGGTATAGTTCAAATTATCAGAAAAAAATATAATAATATATTCAAACTTGTAAACTAACAATGTCATTATTTGTCTTCTAGATTTTCTACATTTAGTATTAATTTTAATTAAAATTTAACTTTTGAAGATCTTTAAAGTGAAAAGAAGAAGAATTTTAATTAACTAAAAAAATCAAAATAAAGTTAATTAACTTTGAGCAGATTTCGACCTCGTCAAAAATAGCATCGATAGTCACTTCCCAGCCGCCTTTGACGCCGTTTTTTCTCGATCATACGGTATCTATACTCACGCATGCATTATCTAAACAGGTGCATTAGGTAAATGTCTCTTACCTTCAAATATAGCAAATAAATGCTCTAAGTTCCATTTTTTTCAGAAAGTTCTTTAAAGAATCCAAATGACAAATGCATGTTAATAACGATCACTAATTTGTTATACGATATGCGTTTAAAAAGCAAATTATGCAAAATTCTAAGTGGAAAATTCCAAGCAACAAAACCCGTACGTACTATGATGTGCGACTTATGAAATGCGACGTACGACTGATCGGACTGTCGACTGATTGTATATACCGTCCTTCGTCATCGTTTTTGCGTGTCGTTATTATTTTTCATCAAAAGAGTATTTAGCTATTGGAAAAATGGCCATGTTTCTTGAATGAAGTACTTCCTAGCGTATTTTTCTTATTAACTTGCACTTGGTTGAATGAAAATAGATTCAAGAGAAATTTTCGAATTTTTCAAGAGAACCAGTTTTCTTGAGTTAAGAGAGTTTTTCTTCAGGCAATATATTTTCTTTTACGCTAAATAAATTCTCTTGCCACTATTTTTTTTTCAAGAGCGATGACGGCTTTAGTTCAGAGTCTATCTTTTTTTATCCAGTGTAGCCATTAGTTTTTGATGGAGGTGGGGAGTTGGTAAGGGGGAATGGGAGGGTTAAAAATTAAAAAAAATCAACTCCAAAATTACAGTAGCTAGCGAATCGCGGTTTTCAAATTAAGATTAGGAATAATATTTGCAATAAAATTTGTAATAACATCAAAATCAGTCAAAGTCGCAGTTTTCGAGATACTAACATATTTTAGTATGGGCGGCTATACCCCATACAGCACATAAAATAACATTTACGATGTGTTTACATTATTAGATGTAGACACAGGGTGACAAAATTCCCCCGATGTAAATATGCTACGTTTACACATTGTAGTTCAACACGTATGCACAAAGGTTAAACGTCCGCCTCACAATGTATAGTATAGCATTTACGTATACACAAAGTAAGGGATACACAGTGTGCCGTAGGATACACAGTGCTTGTGTACTACGCTTAAACTCTGTTTACACATTGCAGTTGTGACTACGTGTATACACAATATGTATTTTTAGCACCGTATATACATCTAGTGCTAGATAAAACCACTTCTTATGAGCAATTTAGGAAATAATACAAGTTTGATGTCTAACTTTTCGTTCTTTTTAAGAAATATTTATTCAATGATAACAATTATATCTTTTTTAGAACGAAAATTAGGAAGGCAAAACTTTGTATTTTCCAAAGTATCTCGATCGTAAGTTCAAGAGAAGTAGCCTTAAAATTGTTCCATTTTTGTTTTGTATTAAATATACCATTTTTGATTTTGAAGTGGTTAAAAATAAAATTCTTATATTTCTTTATATCATGGAACGCAATAGCGCAAATAACACAATAATAATAATTATTTACACTGCAGAAAGCAGAAGTAAGAAAACACTGTAAAAGAACAGAATTTGTATCAAAATGTATTAAAAATATAAATACCTAGTATAACAACATACTAAAATGGTAAACACTGGTATATCGCCACGATTGGGTGGACCTCGTTTAGTCATTTTTTCTCTTCTTTTCCCTTCAAGCAGTTGGTTTGTTAGCATACTCATTCATCGAGATTAACAATCTCAGATTAGCAATCTCACCCTTAAATTTTATATGAAACTAGAGTTATCAGAATTTTAAACATACCTGTATATTGATCCATCAATAACTTACCGAATATCAGTGTAAGTTCTTTGTTTAAACTTTTCTTTCTCTGGTCCATTTAGATTTTTATTATTTCCAAATTTAAAAATTATATTGCAGAGCTAACCTCTTTATCATTATACGAGAATATTTGGTGTTTTCATTCATTGGAGTCAAAATTGGGTAAATTAGGTATCAAGTAAGGGAAGAGTCGCTGCTATAATATTAATAATACTCTTAGGAAGATGTAACAAGGTAATTAAAAACTTGTGCTTACCTTTACATCTCTTTTAAACTACACACAAACAGAACATTTATATAGAGCTTCCGGATGATAAAACAATAATGGCTGCTAACACATACCACTCCTAGAAAGGAGAAAGGAGAGAGAACACATAAGATACACTTGGTCGGAGTGTCTACGCTGAGGCTATCCGCGCGTGCGCACACCTTCATTTCATGCTAGAATGTAGACACAACAGTACACTATTACAAAGTGTCTATATAGAAATTTATATTATGTGTATACGTCACATTTTTACAAGGTGTGTAAAATATAGGGTACAACTATGATACGAAGTATCACACATACATATGACATATACATTGTATGTCTCATATACCGACGTCAGATTTCATCATTTTAATAATTATTTGTTACGTTACAAAAAACTCTTTAGAATCTTGAGTGCATACGGTATACAACTAGTAAACACTGTATCACACAATTCTATCAATATAAACCTGCTTGTATCTCATATGTATATGTTAGAACTAGATGAACACTTAGGTTCACTTTAACATATTTGGTTTCTCATGTGTCTCTCTTGTAGAAACGTAATTTCATTTGGACGTGCTGTATGGGACGTGCCTCCCGGCGCCAATTTTTTTACTACATACAGAGTCTTAGTTCCTATAATAAAAAACTTAAGGATTTCGCTTATGTACAGATCTAAATCGCATCATCATCATTATAGTCATCAGCTTAATCAACTATTTCCAATTATGGTGTAGCCTCCCTTACGTATGTAGATATCCTCTTTGTTGTTGAGCCCATTGTTGTCTATTTTTGGCTATGCGGGCCCAAGTTGTCCCTGGTACTTTCCTAATATCATGGTCCCATCTAAAAAAAATTGGCACTGTCTTAATTTTTTAGCCGACCATACCAATAGGTATGGTTGCGATGGTGGTTGTCCTGCCCACAATGCCTGTATTGTTCAAGAATATTTGAACAATACTTTTCCCAACCGTTTATTTAGTGGATATGGAACTATTTGTGGCCCGCTAGATCAACAGATCTTTCTCCCAAGATTTATTTTTTGTGGGTTATTTGTAAACATCCAAAAGTGTATGGTTATAATAGGGCTACTAATCTGGGTGAGCTTTAACGGTAAAATACGAGAGGCTTTCCCAACTATTAGCCCTAATATGTTCTGTTAGGCTTCTGTCTAGCACAAGAAAGATGGTCTTTTTGAACACTTGTTATAACTTTTTTTTTTATTACATAAAAAAAAATATTTTTTAGTTTTTTTTGGGTTAGAGAAATTTTATTTATTTTAGTTTTTGGCTTATAATACAGTTTCTGAAGATAATAAATATTTAAGTATTTTTATTTTAATGATGTTCCGTTAAGTCTTAAGTGAAGGTAAACACTTAAAATGAAAATTAATCAAAATACTCGGTACTCCTCGCGTCGTATTCCTAGTCTGTCACGACCGACCCGTCCAGGCACAACTGCAACTGCGTACTGCCTGACCAGCTGACTAGCCGGCAGTGAATCTCGAGTACGAACGCAAAACGGGTAAACGTAAATTCGTCCGGCAACTTGCTATGTTACTAGTAGCCTGGTCTTCTCTGTATAGTCACTTTGATATTTGCCGACGTTTCGTACAGAAAATTCCATCATCAGAGTATTTTATGCAAAAGCAATACGGCATTTTATTGAGCATCAAATTGCCGCAACTTTTGCCTCCATTTAACCGATCCTGTATCTTTAACGGTTTCCGAAATCCCAATGATGAGCGTCGGATTCGAGCCACCCTGTACAGCCTCGTCACAAAAGTGTCATTTTTACTAAACAATATAAATTAAATAAAAAAAAAAATTCTAAAATATAAATTGCTGAAAATCTTCTGTTATTGTCATATTCAACTCCTAGCAAATACTTATTTATATTTGAAATTAATAATTTTTTTTTTTTATTTTATGACATATATTTATAAGAATTTAATTACGCGAATGACAATGTTTTAGAAAATTTAGCAAGTAACCTAAGTCTAACTGAGTACACTTGAAGTTTGAATAGTTATTCCTTTTTTTGAAATCAACTGGTAGATGTTTTTATTAAAACTACAGTTATAACTTTCGTTAATGATCGATAAAAAAATGTTGTCAATTTCATCATATAAAGTTTCTGAACAGAACCGTGTTTCAGGTTTGTATGTTATAATTATAAATAATAAACAAAAAAAAACTTTTTACGAACAAAAATACAACTAAAAACATCTTTGTAAATGTGGGAAAATAAGATTTTGAATAAAATATTGAATTAAGAAGACTACGGACAGGAAAAACGTAGCCGTTTTAATGTTTAATTATAAAATTCAGTAGTCGTTTATGTGGCCGCAATCTCGTTTCTCTAGTTAAACAGTCACAACAGGCGGAAGCTTATAGTCCGCCATCTTGTCCGTCTTAAAACTGATTAAAACCATTGTAAGCGGGAACTTAGTTTCAACAATAAAGCTGATGACGACATATATGCTATCAGAATTCCGCTTGTGGTTCTGTGGTTATTCGCCTGTTCGGTGTAATAAACCAATGTTCTATTATATTGTTTGGGATCAAGTTGACAGTCATGAATAGTCCCAGACTGTTGTATCATGAAAATTTTGATATACATGTAAATACAGGGTGGGCGCCTCTCATACAACGCGGAGGCTGCAAGAGAACTAGCCCAAGTAGCATTTGGAAGTTATCTAACGTCGGGTATACGTCGCGTACAATAAACCCGACGTCGGTACCAACGTCGGTTCGACCACCTGACGACCCTTATTTGCTCCTAAATGGGGAATACAGGTTCGGGTCGCCTCGACGTCGGTATCTGACCTAATGGGAATGTAATTCTACCAATTACCAACGTCATATTACGGATTGGATTTCAGTCACTGTTAAAATTCGTCGCTAAGCCCTTACGTTACGTTTGGTTTCATATGCGCTACCAAGAATACATAAAAAACCTATACCAAACTACATAATTACAAATTGATTCATAATCACTCCTCCTCGAATATAACTATAAGTGCCTACCTAATTTCAGTATTATAGTAATTCTGAATCATTAATCCAGACATCAGTTTTGTCGACGGAAGTCACTTTTTTTTGATATATATTCTGATTAAAATACTCCGGAAGACAACGAGCGCCTTCAAAAATTAGGTAGATTTATGAAATAAAATATCTATAAAAAGTAACTCCGCAAAAATTATTTTTTTTATTTTCTAAGCTGGTTTAATCATAAAACTGTACTGTGGTTCCCCCCAAACTCAACCTTATAATATTATTCATAATAAATCAGGATGTGAATTATAAATTTTAAAAAAAAAAAAAAAACGTTTTTTAAAATGGCTGAACAATCGAATACTTTGTTAAGAAATGGCGAAATTCGACAGGGTCTTTCTCCAACAATAGTCGTCTCACACGACCGAAGTCATCAAACTGGACGACCGGCAATCGTATTATGACGTATACTATAATTCCAACGTAACGCCACGTACCTCACGTTTGCGTATCAGTGGTTTATTGGATTTTGGTGCAACTATATTTTAGTTTTTGTTTTCTCTCTTAAAAAAATGGACAAGCCACTTTTTTAGATAGTATATATATATACAAATTTATAAGACTTGGAACCAGTACCTCACATGTGGGAGGAGGATGGGGTCTGCTGGTTCTCCTAAGCCTAAAAAATTGAAATTAAGATGCACCAGTGTAATGCAGCATCTTTTCCAGATAAAAAGCAATTCGTGGGTTTTTTATAGCTTTCTGTAATATTCGGTAGATGAATGTCCTAAATGGCATTTTTAGTGTTTTTTTAGGCATTTAATAAAAAAAATTAAGTTGTTTACAAAAACTTTTTATTAGGGGTGTTCATTGAATGTTCATTATGGGCGCAAATGTACTATGGGTTGTATTTTACGGACGTAAAATAGAGATACGTAAATTAGGTTATAAATATGAAATAAAATACAACAAAATGATAATTGGACGTTACTTTAGAGATTATCAGTGGGACGTATCCTATTCGGACAACGGGTAGACGTCGGGCTAGTTCAAGTATATGTACGTCGTGCAAGCCAACGTGGGAACGACGTTGGGAAATTAATAAAAATGGTACGTTGTTATTTTGTACGTCGTTGTACGTCATTGTACAGATCGTTGGATTTACCGACTCGGATCGAACGACGTCGCTTTTAATATCAAAGCGACGTCACCGGTCGTATCACCAGCACCCGACCTAAATTTGCACAAAGTCTGACGTCGCTTCAGGTCAGATTTAGTTCGAAGTCAGATAGATGCTACTTGGGCAGCTTGTATCGAAATGAAATTTTGTGAGCATATGTAGGTTGATTTAGAGCATTTTTTTTAAAATATAGAGAGTTCTAAAGGGTGTCTCTAAAAAAGTTACACGTCAAAGTCGTATTTTTTGTAATGGAACACCCTATATATTAATTGATTTTCGGATTCTAGGATAAAAATAAAGGTGAATTTTATTAGAGAAAGTATATGGTTAAAATTTAAGATTTTTGACATAATATTTAACAATTTCTAAAAATGAAGAATAAATTTAAAAATTCAATACATGCTACCTAAATTATAATTTATCCGGCATAGTATGCTTTTATGTACCATTGCGATAAAAAAAGTAGTAGGTACTATTGCGATCAAAAAAAAGTAGCACAACAAAATATGATTTAATCTGCTGGTCTATAATAAAATATTTTTAAAACTTGAAAAATTGCCCATTTTTAAAAGGTAGGTAAATTTGTTATACTTCTATTTCGCCACGTATATCTACCAATTATTACCAAATTCATGGTAACGCCTTAAAAGTTAGGTGGCATAATTGTATTGTTTTCATAGTGACGACGATATCCACTTCTCGATATCCTTATAGACGAGGAGTTCTATCTGGGACTACTAATTCTTGTACTACTTTTATTCCATTAATTTTGCATAAATTATTCTGATGATGGAATCTTGATATTCCATTAATTTTGCATAAATTATTCTGATGATGGAATCTTGATTTTTAATCGCAATGGTACAACAAAATATGATTTAATCTGCTGATCTATAATAAAATATTTTCTTTCAAACTGATAACTCAGTGTCATCAGAATTCTTGTGTCAGTGTCACGTAACTTTTAAAAAATGCCTTTAACTTCAGAGCAAACATCGATTATATTTATACTCTGTTTTTTTTTTCTCAGGTAAGATTTCGACAGACGATGACAGAAGAAAAGCAGTTGACGTCCCATACCAATCTATTTATTTTACTAAAAAAAAGTTTCTAATAATTTTTAAGTTATCTATGGATGGGTTTAAATATAAATCCGTCATGCGTCGTGTCTTGTTTTATTATTTATAACCAGTTTTATTGGTTTATTTAAAAAATGACAGATCGTATTTCAATTTTATTGGTTTGACGAAACGATGAACGACAAACGGACGCCGATGCGTATGAACTCGCCACGAACTCGCCTTTAGATTTTTGTCATTTTTGACGCTTGTCAAAGTCTTGCCAAATTATAGGTTAGAATTTTGTGTCAACTTTTGTTAAATACCCTGCGTTTTGGAAGATGATGCATGTTGATTCGTATTATTACGTGTGTTTTGTGTCTTTTTGAAGTCAAGTGGAGGAAAATCAGTGAAAATTAACTGTACTGCACAGTTTATGGTTTATACTCGCTGCCCAGACAGAAAGTTTTATACACCAATGAAGTTGCCATCGATAAAGTTTGTATACCATTTCGTCGTAGATAAGTGCATCTCGTATATGGTAGAAGGATCAAACTAAACATATACTAAAAACTCGAGTAGCTGTAAAATATCGACATCACACGAGAGGTAAATAATGGATTTTAGTACTGCAGAAAAATAATGTCAAAAGGTCCTGGTTTAAAAAAATTAAGATTAAAGTTAATTAATCAAGAAGAGAGCTGAATAAATTAGAGAAGCTGAATAAATTAGGCAAAGAAAACAAAGTCCTCCTACACTGGGTGCCTGCTCACCAAGGGATAGAAGGCAACGAAAAAGCAAATAATCTAGCTAGGAAAGGAGCGAACACTCCACTAACTGGACCAGAACCGTTCTGCTTTCCAAGTGGTAACCAACTCAAGGCGGAACTCAAGAACTTGGAAGATTCCATTCGCAACCTGGAATGGAAATCTTGCAATGGTCTAGGACACTCGAAGAAGAAGTTTCTGAGGGCTTATGATCAAGAAAAATCACAGATCTTCCTGGGTCTGAGTAAGAACAATCTTCGGATTGTCACGGGGTTTTTAACAGGACACTGTCTCCTCAATGAACACCTCAGTAGATTGAAACTAAGAAGAAACGGCGAATGCGGATTCTGTGGGGAAGATGGTGAAACACCAGTACACCTCATCACTGAGTGCGCCGAGACGACAACCATTCGTGCCATGAATTTTGGTACGACTGATATGGAGATGGAGAACTACCCTCTATAAAACCGTCCCAGATACTGGCTTTTGTCAAAGCCCTGGGACTGTATGATGAGTTATGATTCAAGAAAGGGGGACACAATGGATCTATAAGGTCGAAGTGATTAACCCCCCTCCCACTCATTCTAAATTCTAAAATTCTAATTCTAATTAATCAACCTTTAAGGTATAAAATTTGGTAGGTGTTATTATTAATAAAATAGTTTGTTTTATTTACCTATGTTGTTTTATTTATTCTTGTGGAATATTACAAATTTGTATTTGTACATAAGTTATATTGATAAATATAATCATAAATGCGGGTAGTTTCATAAAGCTTGAAAGTAAATAATAGTTCTTTTTATATTTTTTTGGTATGTAGTGTCTTGTTCTTGTTTGTTTTTGTATTACACACATACCGTTTTTATTAAATAAAATAACTCGATTACATTTTTCAGTTTTATACAGTTTTTTTCACAATATTTTGAAGTAATCACTTGTCATCTTGTCAATCAAATTTTAAATATATCCTGCAATGCGTTCCAGTTGTACCAACTTATTTCTTTGTAAAATAAAATAAACTACTTTGAAATTAAAATGACAGACACATCTCTCACTGTCAAGGATCTTCTCGTTGGACAGACTATACGCGATTAAGAGATGGGGTTCCCAGGAGTTCTATCTGGGACTACTAATTCTTGTGCCTACTTTTTTTTATCGCAATGGTACAAATACAAATTTGTAATATTCCACAGGAATAAATAAAACAAACTGTTTTATTTATTAACACATACCAAATTTTATACCTTAAAGTTTGATTAATTAACTTTAATCTTAATTTTTTTAAACCAGTACCTTTTGACATTATTTTTCTGCAGTACTAAAATCCATTATTTACCTATCGTGTGATGTCGCTATTTTACAGCTACTCCAGTTTTTAGTATATATGTTTAGTACCATCCTTGTACCATATACGAGATGCGCTTATCTACGACGAGATGGTATACAAACTTTATTGATGGAAACTTTATAGGTGTATAAGACTTTCTGCCTGGGCAGCGAGTATTAACTATAAACTGTGCTCTGGGTCTACAGTTAATTTTCCCTCGATTTTTCCTCCACTTGAGTTCAAAAGACACAAAACACACGTAATAACACGAGTCAAAATGCATCATCTTCCAAAACGCAGAGTATTTGACGTAAGTTGACAGAAAATTATAACATTATAATCTATAATTTGACCAGACTTTGACAAGCGTCAAAAATCTAAAGGCGAGTTCATACGCATCGGCGACCGTTTGTCGTTCCGTCAAACCAATAAAATTGAAATATGTCTGTCATTTTTGAAATAAACGAATTAAAACTGGTTAAAAACAACAAGAGGCGACGTATGACGGATTTATATTCAATCAATTAGTATCCAATCCATAGTTATTAATTATATCCAATCCATAGTTAACTTAAAAAGTCATCTGCTTTTCTTCTGTCATCGTCTGTCGAAATCTAACCTGAGAGAAAAAAAACAGAGTACCTATAACTAGAAGTTAACTTGCAGCATTTTCTAACAAATATACTGATGGTAAGGTAAATCGATCACGAAGTATTACCTGAACCATACAGACATCCATAAATCCTCTCTGTAAAGACCGAAAATACAGCCGACGACTGCCAAACAATGGTCTGGAGTCTGGACAGCTCGTAAATTAGACGATCGCGCACAGGGTCAGCTGGGAATTGTAAATTGAACCAGATCAAATACAAGGATATGAGACGTGTTAACACGGATACATGGAAACGTTGGGCCCGATAAGACATATGGTCCCGGCTATAGTTGAGAACGGCTGAAAGCTTAATCAATTTTGAGACAAGTGAAACAATAACATTTTATGGTTAGAAACACTTTTTATTATTATTTTATCTATCATGTCATAATTATGTTGATGTTCCTTCCTTGATTTTTTTATTACGCTGTACTTTCGGGTCGCTTTCAGGGATCGGATAAATCGAGTGTGTGGCCGAAGGAAATATATATTATATTTCAGAAATCTGCTTAAGGGTTAGCCCGATCCTGTCATGTTAAGTCACATCCAAAATTCCAAGCTCACGTGCTTTGATTAAGGTTTGCAGAGCTTCAGCATTTGCCATAAAATAGCAAGCAATTTGTTACAAAACCATATAAATTATATTATCACTGTAATCACAAAGCTTCAATCTATTTCTGTATTGTAAGGGAATTTTAAATTATGTCTTTATTTTCGAGAAAATTTAGTCCAAACATAAGGAATATTTTGTTGATGATTGACCATCAAAATTGTTATAGGTTTATGTGTTTACTGTAGAGAGTCTCTAAGTTTTTTTATAAGTTTATTTTTAAAACGGGTATGATTTACTTGAAAATAACTGGTATACAGGGTAGCTCAAATTTGACTCCCACCATTTGAACATAGAGAACAATAGGAGATACGAAAATGATTAAATTAGGACAAAGTTGTGCATTAATGTGCCTAAGAACAAGCTGTTATTTGGCAAGGTAACCCAAAACTAAAAGCTCATTTTCAATGCAAGCTATCTTCAAATTTTCCAGCTACACAATAGTGACTTCAGATTTCAGACCATTCCAGGTTTCGTCTTTTGACTACCATCATCAACTTTATGTTTTCTTATAGGCGCCATATTAGATATTTTTACATGTCTAAATAGATAATTTCATTGCGATTTTAAAGATGTACAACAAGTTATGCATAATGGCTTTTAATATATGCAAAAATCGTTTTATCAATACACGGCTTTGGTTGTTTTAAAGAAAAACGTGACATGTTAAAACTTTACTGATTTCATACAAAATCGTTTTATAATATAAAACAATTTCATATTAATATGTTGTCAATATTAAACATTCACAACTAAAACGATTAATATATTTCATTTCCGGTTTTCAAAAATAGTAATAAAATATTACAGTTGAGGGATGGAACCTTTGGTGTTGCACAGCAAAATAAACACTAAATCACGACAATTTATTTTACGATCTTATGGTAGACGCGATTTTTTGCTAAAATCGAAGATCAGCAGATTTATTTATACATTTTACAGGTTTTATTTATTTGTTAGAATAAAAAAAACACTTTAGTCTTTTGCTTGAATATTTGATTCCGGTGCATTCTAATATGCAACTCCAAAATTCCGCCATCTAGCAATGTTTAATTAAGTGTAAATTATTACCGCATGCGCCGATGTCTGTTTATCAACTTTGATATTAGGTGTCAGATTTTTGTCGGTGATTCCCATATTTTTATAAATTTTCTTTAAACCAGTTAATATTGATTTTAGCTTCTTTCCAACCGACTGATATATCGAAATTACAGAAATTTTACAAATATCTGTGTCTTTCCAGTGGAGCATGCAAAAATCCGAATAATTACCTTTTAACATTGTTATAATTTATTTTTAATTTTACACAAGTATGTCTCGGTTTGTGGGTGTTTCTGATTCAGTTTGGGATGACTGTTTATTATCAATTTTAACGGTAATGAAAAATTTTTACGGTTTTACGTATCTTTTTTTTTATGATTAAGTCGTATTTTCATTAAACCAGTACACCAATACCTACATTTTTCTAATTAATTTATCAACTAGTGAAGGAGAATATCCATTACTGCTCAGATACATTCCTAATGTAATCTCTTTCTATTTCATATCTTTCGTTGGAAAGTGGGAAACTAAGTAATCTATGAATTAAGAAATTTAAACTAACCATTTTATGTTCAACACTATGATGTGATTCATTAGGAATATATCTGCGTGTGGTGGTATTTTTCCTATAGATATCAAATTCCAGGCAATTATTAGTATTTCTAAAAACTAATATATCTAGAAACGGTAATCTGTCATCTCTTTTAAATTTCTTAGTTCATAGATTACTTAGTTTCCCACTTTCCAACGAAAGATATGAAACAGAAAGAGATTACATTAGGAATGTAGCTGAGTGTAATGGATATTCTCCTTCACTAGTTGATAAATTAATTAGAAAACGTAGGTATAGGTTAATGATTTCTGAAAATTCGACTTTTCAAGTAGAGAAAGATACGTCTAAATAATTTTCAATACCGTTTGATAGAGAGTTATCCCGTGGTCTAAAAGGAATTTTTAAGAATGTCAATTATAAACTTGTGTATAGTGCTAATAATAAATTACAACAATTATTAGGTAATCCAAAGGTCGGGTATTTATGATATTTCTTGTAAAAATTATAATCAGAAATATGTTGGGCAAACTCGAGGGCAAACTAGATCAATATTAACTAGATTTAAAGAACATTTAGCTCAGATAAGATATGGTAGACCGGATAAATCCTGCGGTGCCGAACATATTGTTGATAAAGAACATTGTATAGATCTTAATAATTTAAAATTAATTAAATAAGTCTCAAATTACAGGCAATTAGATGCATATGAAAGCATCAGAATTAATAAATGTAAAGATAGTATGAACAGAGACAACGGTCCAATTCCTTCAAGTTATTTGTTCCTAATACTCTAGTAGCGGAAATCTGTTACGCTCAGTGGGCTCTGACTCAGTTGGCTAGATTTTGCCACACCCACTCGGTGCCTACTGAGCGAGTATATAAACGCTCAACTTGTAGATTGTACTTTCGTTTATAATCATCTGCTGATGATGCTAACATGTTTAGCGAAACGCGCGTCCAGTGTAAAAGTAAAAGTATTTTGGTGTATTGTGGTGATTTAGTGTTTTATTTTGCAGTAATAAAATATCTATATACGTATTAAAAGTAAATACGAATGGGAATTTCTGTTCGATTATGAGTATAGTTAATAATATATATCCATATTCGGGATACACATTTTATAAAAACCAATAAACTCTAAACATTTACAAGTAAAAATATTAATATATTTCGTTTCTTGTTTTCAAAAATAGTAATAAAAATATCCATACACGTATTAAAAGTAAATACGAATGGGGATTTCTGTTCGATTATGAGAATAGTTAATAATATATATCCTTATTCGAGATACACATTTTATAAAAACAAATAAATTCTAAATAAAAACTTTAATCTCGATGGAACGAATATATGACGTAATATCATTTTGTAGTGAATTTATGTATCGAGCAATCCTTTTCCTTTATGTACATATTGGATTCAATAACTTATATAGAGCAAATAAAACAAAAAATAGTTGCGGTATAAATCGGGAAAAATTCTTTCCAGTAAACATAAACGTAAAACGAATCAAGCCGAACCGAATAACTGGCAAACAGAGGCGACTCGTGCGGGAGATGTATACTATTATTATACAACTAAAATATTGTTTTTATTCTGGCGACCGCAGTAGGATATGACACCAACACTTTTATATTAGATTGGCTTATTTTACTAAATCCTTTTCAGATTTAATGTGACCCCCTTAACTCTAGATTACATTCCCCAGTCTTATCCCTTTTGCAAATTCTATTAACTGGGTTACTAAACAGTCCATATAGGCTTGGTTCATTTCCAAACCAAATTCCGATCGCAGCGCTTCAACGGCAGATATCAGAAATTATCAGTATGTATTTCACGCTGCCGCGGTGCGCCGTCCTGGCTACAGTTCATGTAGATCGTATAAAAATAATTGAAATCGTGGCTTTGTCAAGACTTAAATAGATGTCAACTTGGGTTTATATCAAATTGGAAAAAATTATATAAACACTGAAAGAAAGGATCTCTCAGTCGAAATGAATATGACTTTGACCCAAAAGATTGGCGCTTTTGAATAGGGCCAAGAACGACATTTCTTTGCCCAAAGCATTAACTATCTTTTCATAAGCTTTAAAAAATTACTTTGGAGAATAGAAGAATCTATCTGTCCAAAGTATTTCACTCTTGACCCTAAATGAATATGCAAAGAAGTTCTTGCTACAAGAACAATAGTGTCTTTGATTCATGCAAAAATTCTTGATTGAAAATAGACCACCATTTCTTGATAAAGAGACACTTTTCTTAAACCAATAACGAATACTATTGACTCAACTAAAATTTATTTTGATCTAAGAGAAGAATACATCATATACAGGCATATTACGAGGTATATTATTTTCTGATAAATTTAGGTTTTCCTGGTCTGTAGTAAGTAAAGTGATATTATTTTCCTCGATAGTAGTTATTTCTGCTTCTTCACTCCTTGGTATTTTTGGGGTGGTTCATCACTTACAAATTACAAAA
The DNA here is from genome assembly GCF_002938485.1 of Sitophilus oryzae. Lineage (NCBI taxonomy): Eukaryota > Metazoa > Arthropoda > Insecta > Coleoptera > Curculionidae > Sitophilus > Sitophilus oryzae. Next base: position 30,213 of record NW_022146687.1, read on the forward strand.
AAATGTTACATCACGATTAATCAAAGTAAAGCAAATAAATTATTAAAATTATAAGTTTTGGTCACATTTTGAATTTTTTAATACGACCACTTGAAATTCTAAAATTTTTGTAATTATTTGCATAAAAAATCGATACCTATATTCTTATTCTATCTATAGTCACGCATGCATTATCTAAACAGGTGCATTAGGTAAATGTCTCTTACCTTCAAATATAGCAAATAAATGCTCTAATTTCCATTTTTTCAGAAACCCCTTTAAAGAATCCATATATTCTAAAATTTGTCCATAAAAAATGACAAATGCATGTTAATAACGATCACTAATTTGTTATACGATATGCGTTTACAAAGCAAATTATGCAAAATTCCAAGTGGAAAATTCCAAGCAACAAAACCCGTGCGTACTATGATGTGCGACCTATGAAATGCGACGTACGACTGATCGGACTGCCGACTGATTGTATATACCGTCCTTTGTCATCGTCTTTGGTGTCGTTATTATTTTTGATCAAAAGAGTATTTAGCTATTGGAAAAATTGCCATGTTTCTTGAATGCAGTACTTCCTACCGTATTTTTCTTATTATCTTAAAACAAAGTAACTTGCACTTGGTTGAATGAAAATAGATTCAAGAGAAATTTTCGAATTTTTCAAGAGAACCAGTTTTCTTGAGTTAAGAGAGTTTTTCTTCAGGCAAAATATTTTCTTTTACGCTAAAATAAATTCTCCTGCCACTAATTTTTTTCGAGAACGATGACGACTTTAGTTCAAGTCTCATCTTTTTATCAGTGAAATATAACTCTAGTAAACGATTTTATTGCAGGCCCAGGAGATCGGTTACGTGCATTATGATCGACAGATATATTATTAAATAATATTAATAATCAAACAATTAAAATAGAACAATGTCGATAATCAAACAGATCACCAAAGTTCGATTTCCTCATGGTCATAGCCGGGTTAGTGTAATTCGATTGTAAACTATTTTAACGACGTAACCAGCGATGACCACAAGGGATAGGGAATATAAAAAGAGTATGCTGAAGAGAGCGGGGCATTATAGGTTCATAATTAATCGGTAGTTAGTCAAATGGTTCGTCAGTTCACAGTCAGTTAATCAGCAGTTAGTCGTCAGTAGTCGTAGTTAGTCAAGTCAATCGAGAAGACAGTAGTCAGCCAGCCACTCAGGGAAGATGTTGTTGTAAGTACCTTAATAAACATATCATATCAGCATACTCTGTACTCTGTTTAGTCTTGGCATTTCCAAGAATTATATATCGAAAAATACTTCATACTTTATAACAAATAAATATATTTTTTATAATGGTTGTTTTGATCAAAAGAGAGAAACTGGTATAAGAGATCTTAGCCCCAAGCTGGGTCGCGACAATAATATTTAAGTATTTTAGTTTTTTGCTAGTGCAGTTTTTGATACTATAAAACACTTAGGTACGAGGTTTGTGTGATATAACGCTGTTTCGGTTAGTAAAAAAATGTGAAAAATAATTCGAACTAGACGTCGTGTTGTGTTGTGTTGTGACAATTTCAAATGTTAATAAAATTGCCAAAAAAAAAGTTAACGTGTAAAGAATAGCCTAATTAGGGCGTTGTTGGGTTCAATAACATTCAATAACTCAACTTTCCCGGATATTCAACTCTCCCGAAACAACATTTTATAGCTACACACTACCACACAGCTTCTCACACTGATTTGATCAAAAGCAAAAATGGATTCAAGCAGTTCGACGAAACAAGTGAGTAAACAAAGTGCTCATTACATAATCAAAAAATTAAATAGACATATAGTGGATAAAATATAATTTGCAATATTAATGGTATACTTTTTTAATCAACTAATGATTAAATGTTTTATGAACATCTTCTAAAATTATAATTATGTACCTTTAACAAATTTCTATATCCTGTTCGAACAGGAACGCAATCCGCCACTGACCGTAACTAAAATTTATTTTGTCGCTTCCGCTGACAGATCCTGCGACCGATGGCCCGGCGGCGACAGTGGCGGCGAGTTCTTCCCGAATTTACGACCCGATATAATAAACAAGCCAATAAAAATGGCCGATAGAACGGCGTATTGATTCGATGGCCGGCCGTAAATCTGGATACAGCCTCTCGGAGAACGGGGGCCCGAATAAAAAGGCGAAACGTCGAGAATATTAATAGTAAGTTGGACGGGCGAGAGGTACGGGCAGGTTGGTCGTTTTCTGATTTAGACCTTTTCCAGTGGCCATTCGCAGGTTTGTGGTTGGCATTTGGCGAATTTAAATCGAATACTTTTCGGAAAACGATTTGTCTGGATGGTTGGAATTATTTCGTGTTTACACGGAACGGAAATATTTAAATATGTTTTAGAGAAAGTATGTAAAGTTTGTTTAATGTCATTGTGTTAGAATCCCAATCTATATCAAGTCACAAAATTGTTTTTTGAAGTTATTTTTTAATTATACTCGGTAATTTTTAAACCTATTATTCTAATACTTGGTATACAGGATTCGGCAATAGTGAGTCGGGCATCTGTAGCTCCTAGAATAAAAAAACTTGAAAATTTTCCCATATAGCACGTCCAAATGAAATTACGTTTCTACAAGGGAACAACATATGTTAAAGTGAACCTAATGTGTGTTCATCTAGTTCTAACATATACATATGAGATACACGCAGGTTTATATTGATAGAATTGTGTGATACAGTGTTTACTAGTTGTATACCGTATGCACTCAAGATTCTAAAGAGTTTTTTGTAACGTAACAAATAATTATTAAAATGATGAAATCTGACGTCGGTATATGAGACATACAATGTATAAGTCATATGTATGTGTAATACTTCGTATGATAGTTGTGCCTATAGTACACACCTTGTAAAAATGTGACATATACACATAATATAAATATCTATATAGACACTTTGTAATAGTGTACTGTTGTGTCTACATTCTAGCATGAAATGAAGATGAGCGAATGCGCGGATAGCCTCAGCGTAGATACACCGACCAAGTGTATCTTATGTCTCCTCTCTCCTTTCTCCTTTCTAGGAGTGGTATGTGTTAGCAGCCATTATTGTTTTATCATTCGGAAGCTCTATATTCAGTTTGTGTGTAGTTTAAAAGAGATTTTAAGGTAAGTACAAGTTTTTTAATTACCTTGTTACACCTTCCTAAGAGTATTATTAATATTATAGCAGCGACTCTTCCCTTACTCGAAATACCCAAATTTACCAAATTTTGACTCCATTGAATGAAAACTCCAAATATTCTCGCATAATGATAAACAACAGGTTAGCTGAGTTAGCTCTGCAATATAATTTTTTTTAATTTGGAAATAATACAAATCTAAATGGACCATAGAAAGAAAGATTTAAACACTTCAAAGAACTTCTTACTGATATTCCGGTAAGTTATTGATGGATCAATATACACAGATATGTTTAATATTCAATAATCAGTTTCATATAAAATTTAAGGGTGAGATTGTTAATCTGGAAATAAAATACAACAAAGTCCAACAGAGTGCTCGATGAATGAGTATGCTATTAAACCAACTTCCTGGAGGACAAAGAGGAGAAAAAAATGACTAAACGAGGTCCACCAAATCGTGGCGATATACCAGTGTTTATAATTTTAGTATGTTGTTATACTAGGTACTTATATTTTTAATACATTTTGATACAAATTCTGTTCTTTTACAGCGTTTTCTTACTTCTGGTTTCTGCAGTGTAAATAATTATTATTATTGTGTTATTTGCGCTATTGCGTTCCATGATACAAAGAAATATAAGAATTTTCTTTTTTAACCACTTAATCCATTTTATGGAAGAAAAATGGTACATTTAATACAAAACAAAAATGGAACAATTTTAAGGCTACTTCTCTTGAACTTACGATCGAGATACTTTTGGAAAATAAAAAATTGGTATCATTGAATAAATATTTCTTAAAAAGAACGAAAAGTTAGGCATCAAAACTTGTATTATTTCCTAAATTCGTTCATAAGAAGTAGTTTTATCTAGCACAAGATGTATATACGAAGCAAAATACATACGTCTACACGCTGTAGTCACAACTGCAATCTGTAAACATAGTTTAAACGTAATATACAAGCACTGTGTATCCTACGGCACACTGTGTATCCCTTACTTTGTGTATACGTAAATACTATATTGTGGCTACATTGTGTGAGGCGGACGTTTAACCTTTGTGCATACGTGTTGAACTACAATGTGTAAACGTAGCATATTTACATCGGGGGAATTGTGTCACCCTGTGTCTACATCTAATAATATAAACACATCGTAAATGTGATTTGATGTGCTGTATGGGTTGTTTATGGGCAAACCTAAAGTATCTACGAGAATGTATTTCAGGAAAATGTTTTAACTTCTATATGATGGCTCAAAAAAGTGTGAGTGGGAAAAAATTATTACAAATACAAGAACCTCTCCTGGAATCAAAAGTATATTAGGTATTTACCTTAGATGGTCTATACTTATCTTGCTATGAATATCGTAATCTTAAATCATACAGGGTGTTCAAAATTCTACGCCAAACTTTCTATAATATAAAATAATTTTACTTTGTTTTTTAAATGGAACACCTTGTTGCTGTGTGGTATTTTTTTATTAGATGGAGAGTTAAAAAATGAACATTTCCTGTATTTAAAGCATTTCAAAATTTTCAGTAGATACGCCCAGTATTATTACATATGGCTCTTTCAACCGTAAAATACGAGAGAAAAATCACTGAGAGGCTTTGATAAAAATTTACTATGCAAAATGCCATATGAAATATAAAACCGTGAATATCTACGAAAACGTTAAAAATTTTGAAATGCTGTAGATAAAAAATTCTGTTGAAAAAATGATATACACGGTGTTCCAATAAAAAAAAACAAAGAAAAGATATTTCATATTTTTGAAGGTTTGGGGTAGAATTTTAAACATCCCTATATGACTTACGATTACCATATTTATAGCAAAGTTAGTACAGACCATCTAAAGTAAATACCTACCTAATAGAGTGTTGATTTCAGGACAATTTTTGAAATTTAATAATTTTTAATCAAACAACAAATTATGGAGTCTACCCTACATCATATTTTTACACGTTTTGAATAAAAATAACGGCACTGATAAACCGGGTTTTAAATAGCACCCTCGGTATTTTTTTACTTTCTTCGATAGAAAATCACATTCTGAATCGAACGACATATCATATGTCAACTTTTGACATATTCGCTCAAAAACAAATTGTATTTTAAATTTCAATCTAGAGTGCCATGGCTGTGTTAAAAACACTAATTTTTACTCAAGGAGCCTTGGAAAAATAGATTTGATCGTCTAATGTTTTTAGTGTCTTGTCTTGGTCGGTTCAAAGATGCCCAAATCGTATTTTTAATCATATCTCAATTTTTTCAAATGGAACGAGGGTGGCTCATTAGCTTATTTGGAAAAAGCATTTTTTTACGAATAATTTGATACCACACACTTGGTATTTCGAGTAAAATTGTCGTTACGAACCGCATGTTATAATTTCAAATAAACCATATGCAAAAATGTCAAAAGTTACCATGTGATATGTCATCGTGTCATTTTCTATCGAATAAAGTAAAAAAATACCGAGGGTGCCATTTAAAAATAAAAAGTTGTAGTCGTTTCCGGTAAAACGGGAAATGACCGAAAACAAATGAATACGTCAATCAATCCTAATTTATGTCATATACTCCCATACCAAATCTCGTTGTTTTATCTGAAAAAAATAAAAAAGTTATAGGGGTGAGCCACTATTGAGACGCACCCGGTATAGGAGAAGATAAATGTTACGTTAGCAAATAATTTGCAATACAAAAAATCCAAAATGAAATTTGTCACAAAACTAAAACACCGACAAATTCAAATTTCTTTTTCGAAAACGTCCTCGCCTATAGCTTTCATAAAATCAATCTAAAAATCCTGAAAACTTATTTTTCGTCTTTTTACACTTATGTCTTATCCTCTCTGTCCTGAATTTTTATTTATCGCTGTTTCTGCGAAAGTTGTTTACGGCAAAATTTCTATAATTAATCTCCGAATAAAACTTTTATTCGACTATTTATCTTTGAAAAAGCTTATTACCGGGGAGCCTCGGCTGCCCGCCACCCTTTTTTTCGCGCCCCCGCAACCGAGCGAAAATATCAATTTCTTTTAAAACGGGGCTTTTCCATTCGTTTCGTCCCAGACTCACTTTCCCGCCATTATGCAAATTTCAGACGTTCGGATGCGAGCCCTTTTTCTCTTAATTGACTGAAAATGGGGGTTTTTACGTCGGACGAATTTGCAGGTATCCAGCCGTGTTATCTGGTTCGGATTAAGCTCTACGCGCACTGAAGGGGTATCGGCGCGATCGATCGACACGTGGTTTTCAGTTTACGTTGAAATAAATGTAAGCCCGCGCACTGCATTAGATCGGTGCGATCGGTGCGCTTCGAGCTATCGGCGGTACCCGGCGCCATCAGGCGAAATCAGAGAATGCATGGGAGGGGGACGAATAGTCTACGTCGAGTGACTGTTTTTAGTGGAGCGGTTTTACATTAAACATGTCCGATGAATTATTAATCGAAAGTGTACGAGACCATATCATACTTAATATGCGGTTTTTTATAAAAATTTCTTACAATATCCATATTGTTTAATACACTTATTCAATAGCTGAATTAGAAAACCTTCCGATTAAACCCATTTACTTCTCATCTCATTTTGATTATTATGGAAATCGAATTTAAATATCGTCAAAAAACTTATCATATTATTTAATTTTTGGTTTGTTTTGACGTTAGTAATAGCAGCTGATAAATAGTCATCCTATGTTACTATGTTGATCGCTCCGTACAAGGTACAAATATAGAAAATAATATTTATGTTTGAATAAAATATTTGTACATATATCCATATATCTACCGTTTGATAGAAAAAAACGGCGTCCAGTTGGATGGGAAATGGCGATTGATGACATTTCCCATATACATTTACATATAAAATGACACCGACCTTCATTTCATGGCCATCGCTGATGCCGTTTCTTTTCGATCATACCCCATATAGCACGTCCAAATGAAATTACGTTTCTACAAGGGAGACACATGAGAAACAACATATGTTAAAGTGAACCTAAATGTTCATCTAGTTCTAACATATACATATGAGATACACGCAGGTTTATATTGATATAATTGTGTGATACAGTGTTTACTAGTTGTATACCGTATGCACTCAAGATTCTAAAGAGTTTTTTGTAACGTAACAAATAATTATTAAAATGATGAAATCTGACGTCGATATATGAGACATACAATGTATAAGTCATATGTATATGTGATACTTCGTATCATAGTTGTGCCTATAGTACACCCTTGTAAAAATGTATTTGTATATACACATAATATAAATATCTATATAGACACTTTGTAATAGTGTACTGTTGTGTATACATTCTAACATGAAATGAAGGTGTGCGCATGCGCGGATAGCCTCAGCGTAGACACACCGACCTAGTGTATCTTATGTGTCCCTCTCCTTTCTCCTTTCTAGGAGTGGTATGTGTTAGCAGCCATTATTGTTTATCATTCGGAAGCTCTATATAAATGTTCTGTTTGTGTGTAGTTTAAAAGAGATTTTAAAGGTAAGTACAAGTTTTTTAATTATCTTGTTATACCTTCCTAAGAGTATTATTAATATTATGGCAGCGACTCTTCCTTACTCGATACCCAATTTGAATATTTTGGCTACAATGAATGAAAACTCAAATATTCTCGTATAATGATAAAGAGTTTAGCTGAGTTAGCTCGGCAATATAATTTTCTTAATTTGGAAATAATAAAATCTAAATGGACCAGAGAAAGAATGATTTAAACACTTTAAAGAACTTTTTACACTGATATTCGATAAGTTATTGAGGGATCGATATACAGATATGTTTAATATTCAATAATCAGTTTCATATAAAATTTAGGGGTGAGATTGTTAATCTGGAAATAAATACCAAAGTCCAACAGGGTGCTCGATGAATGAGTATTCTAATAAACCAACTGCTTGGAGGGAAAAGAGGAGAAAAAATGACTAAACGAGGTCCACCAAATCGTGGTGATATACCAGTGTTTACTATTTTAGTATATTGTTGTTATTCTAGGTCTAGGTACTTATATTTTTTAATACATTTTGATGCAAATTCTGTTGTTTTAAAGTGTTTTCTACTTCTGGTTTCTGCAGTGTAAATAATTATTATTGTGTTATTGCGCTATTGCGTTCCATGATATGAGAAATATAAAATTTTATTTTTAACCACTTAATCCATTTTATGAAAGAAAAATGTTTTTTTTTTTTTTTTTAAATAAAACAAAAAATGGAACAAATTTTAAGGCTACTTCTCTTGAACTTACGATCGATATACTTTGGAAAATACAAAGTTTTGCATTCCTAATTTTCGTTCTAAAAAGATATAATTGGTATCATTGAATAAATATTTCTTAAAAGAACGAAAAGTTAGGCATCAAAACTTGTATTAATTCCTAAATTCGTTCATAAGAAGTAGTTTTATCTACCACAAGATGTACAGGGTCCGGCAATAGTACGTCGAACATCTGTAGCTCCGGAAATAAAAAACTTGAGAATTTTGTGTAAGTGCGAACCTAAAGTATGTATAAGAATGTATTTCAGGAGAAAATATTTTTAACTTCTATAGGGCTCAAAAAAGTGTGAGGAAGGTGGACCTGGATGATTTTTTAATTGGTATGAGTAACACCCTGTATATTATTGCATTTTTGGATTCCTTTCAGATCACTTTGCATAACCCTAAGATATGAATAAATATATTTCGATAGTTTTAGAGATATTAAAAATAAATCAAAATATATATTTTTTCACCTCTTCTTAAAAAATTATTAAAATTAAAAATACAGGAACTGTTCTGAAATCAACACTATATTAGGTATTTACTTTAGATGGGTCTGTTCTTACTTTGCTATAAATATGGTAATCGTAAATCATACAGGATGTTCAATATTCTACGGCAAACTTTCTAAAATATAAATATTTTTTCTTTGTTTTTTTTAAATGGGACACACACACTGTATTATTTTTATTAGATGGAAGTTAAAAACTGAACATTTTTTTGTATTTAAATGTTCAAAATTTTTAACGGTTTCGCAGATACGCGCAGTATTAATTCATATTGCGTTTTCAATGGTAAAATACGAGAAAAAATCATTAAGTGGCTTTGATAAAAATTTGCACAGCAAATGCCATATGAAATATAAACCGCAAATATCTGCGAAAGCGTTAAAAATTTTGAAATACTATAAATACAAAAAATGTTTTTTTTTTATTTTTAATTTTCCATCTATTGAAAAAATAATATACAGGGTGTTCCATTTAAAAAAAACAAAGAAAAAATTATTTTATATTTTAGAAAGTTTGGCGTAGAATTTGAACATCCTGTAAAATTTGACCCTTTTCATATTTTTTAGCAAAAGTAGGTACAGACCATCTAAAGTAAATATCTAATATAGTTTTAATTTCAGAACAGTTATAACCCCAATATTTTTAAGAAGGGCTGAAAAAATATATATTTTTACTGTGACACAATATCTGAAACTATCAAATATATTTATTCATATCTTAGGATTATGTATAGTGATCTGAAAGGAATCAAAAAATAAAAAAAAAAAAAAAAAAAAAAAAAAAATCATCCAGGTCCCCTCACACAGTAAAATAATTTCCTGAATTACATCCTATTACATACTTCAGGTTTGCACTTAAATTCTTAAGTTTTTATTCTTGGACCAGACCCGACACTGCCGGACCTGAAAAATACATACGTATACACGCGGTAGTCACAACAGCAATGTGTAAACAGAGTTTAGACGTAATACATAAGCACTGTGCATCCTACGGCACACTGTGTATCTCTTACTTTGTGTATACGTAAATGATATTGGTAAAGCGCATCTCTGTTCACAGAGTCGAAGGTTTTTGTTAGATCGATGAATGCAACATAAAGTTAACATGCTGCTCTTTAACTTTTTCCTGTAGTTGATGGATGGAAAATATGGAATCGGCGGTGCCGCGGTTGGTACGAAAACCTGTTGCGATTCTGGAAGAATTTTTCTATATGTGGGTGCAGGCGGTTTGACATTATTTTGCAAGAATTTTCCGCCGATAGCCAACAGCGAAATTCCCCGGTAATTTCCACAGTCTGATGTAACTTCCCTTGTTCTTTAAATATATTCACTATATACGCATTGCGAAAATCCTGAGGTTCCTCTCCGCTTTCCCATACGACATCAAAGAGAGCCTTAAGATGACCAATAAGTTCTTTATTTGCACACTTATAGATTTCCGCCAGAATCGCGTCACAGCCGGCTGATTTGTTGTTTTTAAGCCGTTTTATGGAGGTCTTTACTTCCTGTTCTGTTATTGGGATGTCTAATACATCGAGGCTGCTATACTGAGGTATTGTGTTTAATACTTCCATATTGGGGTTGTTTTCTTTGGTTAAGGATATGGCTATAATATTCTTTCCAGCGATTTCTAAATTGTTCTTCCCTTTAGAAGTTCAAGCATTTGAGCCAAGGATTGGGCAGCTTACCTTCTTAGTTGGGTCGTATACTTCTTTACAGCCTCGAAGAATCTACGATAATCGTGATGCGAGGCGTACTCTTGAATCTGATTCGCTTTTTGTGACCACCAGTTATCCTTTATTTGGCGCAGTTCTCTCTTCGAAACGTGTTCTTGGCTGCTTTAAAGTTGTCTACCAGTCTTGGATTGTGTGGATTTGTAGTGACGGCTTGATATGCTCTATGCTTTGGTTCCAACAAAGCCTGTATATGCGGTTGATTTTCGTCAAACCAGTCTGGTTGTTTTCGGTTCGACTTTCCCAGTACCGCTTCGCTGGTTTTATGAATCGCATCCCTTAATTGTGTCCAGCCTTGTTCAGCTTCCAATACTGAGATTGATGTTATCGGTGGAAGTGATTCTTTGATGGTTTCCCGGAGGGCGTCGGCGGCATTGTTGTTTTCTAGACCCCGTACGTCCAATCTGGTCATGTTGTTTTGCTCTTTACAGCGTGGATGTTTGGGTTTTAACCGGATTTTCATTTTGAAATTAAAAAGTCGGTGGTCAGGCGCTGCATTCGGCATCTACTCTAGCCTTTGTGAGCCTAACATCTTTTAGATGCGTCCTTCGAACGATAATGTGGTCCAATTGATGCCAGTGGTCTGATCTAGGATCTTTCCAGGTACCTTTAAACTTGTCCTTCAACATGAACCATGTATTGGTGATGCAAAGATTATACCCTGTGCATGTTGTTAATAAGCGTTCACCATTACTATTTGCGTTTCCCATTCCATGTTTTCCAAATACGTCAGGCCATATTTTCTGTTGTTTGCCTACACGGGCATTAAAGTCACCTAGCAAGATGATTCTTTCGTGCTTTGGAATTTGTTGAAGGGCATTTTGTAAAGCTTGGTAAAATTTATCCTTATCTTCAATTTTAGCGTCAAGAGTGCGAGCGTAGGCACTAATGAAGTTGACGTAAGTTTTGTCCGATATGGGGTACCTTAGGGTCATAAGAGACGTTCGGAGACACCAACAGGTACCTCTGTTAATTTGGTGGCATTTTTTGTTGCAATGCCTACGCCATACTACGAATTCTCCTGTGTGTTGCGGGATGACCTTTCCAAAAGAAGGCGTAATGCTCCTCAGTGAGACTACCTTCATCTGCAAAGCGTGTTTCGCCTAGAGTGGCAACATCTATATTTAATCGGTGGAGTTCCTGTGAGACCAGTGCTGTTCTTCTCTCTGGTCGATTTGAATTTATCTTGTCCAGTAGAGTGCGGACGTTCCACGCCGCGAACGTGAAACATTGATGTTTTCTTTTGTTCTCCGATGATACGCTCGAGTAGGCACCCCTCCCGGAGATCCTATTGAGGGGGTATTTTACCCCCGGACGATAATTTTGTCACACTCGAATGTTCCATCAATGCTGTGTGTAAGCTGCGTGAAAAGGTTTAACTGTGGCGGTTACGCTGTCGCACAGTTTTGGCTGCAACTGTAGCACGGGATATGGCACAGTGAGGACTGCGACGATAAATCCCTTGTGCTACGTTCTAGGCCGACTAGGAGTAGTTTACTACTCCACTACTCCTCTTCCCCAGAAGATGGTAGGTCTGAGGGTTGTATAAGGTTATACCGCCTATACTCGGACGTCAGAGCCTCGTTTGTGTAAACAGGGTGCACCACGTGAAGGTGAGGTTGACTTTTGGGTAAGCTAGGCTATATGTATCGCTTCAATACCCCTTGCACCCCGCTTCAATACCCCTTGCACCCCGTCTAAAGCATTTTCATCGGCGTTCCATAAATTTTCAAGGGTACATGTATGAGGGCATCTTATGCATGACAGCAGATGCTCCATATTTTGGATTTCGCCGCATTCACATTTTGTGTCTTCATCCGTGATAAGTCCCCATTTCGCTTTGTTGGTTTTAACAGGCGCTACTCCTGTTCTGATGCGGTTTTAGGGACTCACGTGACCCAACTGTAAGCATGTTGCTGGCTTGTGAATCTTCTTCTTCAAGAGTGTAATCAAGTGGTGGATCTTCTTGAACAGTTTTAAAAAGTTTTCCGAGATCGGAGTCTGCTTGATCCTTGGAACTCGCCTAAAAGCGGATGGCGCTCGTCGAACATCTGTTTAAACTTTTCAGTGCGCTCAGCCGCTTTGCGGCGCTGTGAGGGAGCTGCAAATCCAGAGGCTCTGTAAAGTTGAAATAAGCTAGTTGCTTTCATACACCCTGTTGTTATTCGGCACGTTTCATTTAAAGCAACATCAACTTGTTTGGCATGGCTCGATCTATTCCATACAGGACAGGTATATTCTCCCGTGGAAAAACATAAAGCCCGTGCAGTTGTTTTTAAGACAGATGACGAAAGTAACTAATTTTGGTTTCCCAGCACTTCAAAACGCTATTTCTAGAGCTGGACTTTCTCTGGCGAGTCGACAGCAACATGGACAAGTAGTCCGTCTTAGTATCACTCCGAGATACTTCGGCTTTTCTGTATGCTCCAGCAAACTACCTCTCCACAAGATATTAAGCTTTGTTGCAGCAGCGTCTCTATTGCGTAGGTGGAAAGCGGAAACCTGCGTCTTGGAAGGGTTGGGTTTAAGTGAGTTCCGGTCGTAGTAACTAGCCTGAACTTTCCCGATCAACAATTCATTTAAATAAATTATATACAGTAAACCCTCAGAATCTTTTTTATATAAACGACATAACAAATAATTTATAAAAAAAAAAAAAAAAAAAAAAATATCAATATTTAAAAGAACATACTGTAAATAAATAAAAAAAAAAAAAAAAAAAAAAAAAAAAAAAAAAAAAAAAAAAAAAAAAAATTCCAATAAATAAATCCACCCTCATTCCTTTTGTTCCTGGTGATCCCCATAAAGTATATGTCCATAATCTCGATATCGATTTCATTTTTATATTAGGTTTGGATTTTCTGGAACATTACGAGTGCGTTATAGATTTAAAGTCTAAAGAGTTAATTGCAAATTTTAAAACAATCCCTTTACATAAAGTTGATAATAATAAATTAAAAACAATGTTTTTTTTTTTTTTATTTTTATTTAAGTAATATAAAACATAATAGCATTAAATTACCGGCTAGAACTGAACAAATATTTAAGCTCTCGTGCAATTTAAAAAACACTGACGCAATTTTATATTCTAACGAAAAAGAAAAGTTAGGTTAACCAAACGCATTAGTAAAGGTAAACGCACACGGTGAATTTTACACTTCAATTGCGAATACAAACGCCCTGGAAAAATCTATAGATTTATCAGATCTAAATATAGAACCATTTAGTTCAAATTCAGATAAAGACTATACACTTTAAATTTTAATTTGATCCTGATAACATTCAAAGAGATAGACGTAAAACTATCAAAGAGCAGTTAAGAACAAATCATTTAAACGAAGAGGAAAATGACCTTATTACTAATCTATGTCTAGAATTTTCATATTTTTATCTTGATGCGGTGTTTTAACCTTTACTGAATGACAAATACCCTATAGACACTAACAATGCAAAACCCATATTTACCAAATCATACAGATATCCCCACATTCATAAAGAGGAAGTCAAATCCCAAATTAACAATATGTTAGATCAAGGTATCATTCGACCTTCAATATCCCCATGGTCTTCCCCTGTCTGGGTCGTCCCGAAAAAATTGGATGCCTCTTGCAAACGAAAATGGAGAGTTGTGATTGATTATCGCAAACTCAACGAACTAAGTGTAGGTGACAAATATCCTCTCCCTAACATTTCGGATTTGCTAGATCAGCTAGGCAAATGTCAGTATTTTACGACACTGGATTTAGCCTCTGGTTTCCACCAGATAGAGATAAACTCAAATGATATCCCAAAAACTGCATTTTCAGTTGAGAATGGGCATTACGAGTTCGTCCGTATGCCATTCGGTCTAAAAAACGCCCCTTCCACCTTTCAAAGAGTGATGGACAACATCCTCTTAGGTATTCAAAACGAAAGATGCTTAGTCTGCTTTATTTTATTGCATTAGTCGTTTATTCACCATGATACATGGACCATTACCTGGGTCTAGAAGTTTTCTAAAAAAGGTTAAGAAAAAAGCCAACCCCAAAAAATTCAGCCTTGACAAGCGGAGTTTTTAGAAGAGGTAGCTTATCTGACATCTCACTACTAGTAAAACTAACCCTAAAAGTCTAATGGTTCAAAACTTCCTGATACCTACAAACGAAAAAGAGATAAAATCATTCCTCGGATTAACTGGTTATTATCGACGATTTATTAGGAATTTTGCCAAAATTTCCAAGCCCTTAACACGTCTACTACAAAATGATATTCCTTTTCAATTTGATTCCGAATATATGTCTTCTTTCAATGATCTTAGAAACGCCCTAACTTCTGACCCTATTTTAATCTATCCTAATTTTGATGAAACCTTTGTATTGACTACAGATGCAAGTGCCTTTGCAATAGGTGCTGTATTGTCTCAAGGTCCAATTGGCAAAGACCTACCCATAGCATACGCCTCCAGAACCTTGTGTAGTGCCGAGTCTAAATACTCAACCATCGAGAGAGAACTTCTCGCTATAGTCTGGTCAGTTAAACATTTTCGCCCTTATCTGTATGGTCGAAAATTCATTCTTATCACAGACCATCGCCCTCTTACTTGGCTCTTCTCGATCAAAGACCCTGGTAGTTGTTTAGCACGTTGGCGGCTCAAACTCGAGGAGTACGACTATAAAATAGAGTATAAACCTGGTAAGATTAATAAAATGCTGACGCACCATCTAGAATAATGTATAATCATTTTAAAATTGTCACCTTTCAACCAAACCATTCTACAACTGCCATTAATCCTCACAATCGACCTTCAACGAGTAGAATAATTTCTGACAGTGAAGACGATTTTGATGAAGGTCCCATTTAAAGTTATTAACAACTAAATTTTAACCTAACTTGAAAACCAAACAATGCCTTCGACCCCCGAGACAGTTTGAGGTTATAATAAAGTAACATTTGAACTACTTTAAGTCCCTGTAGTCTTAATGCCCTCAATAGGTTATCAGTAACTAGATTTTAAAAATGCCAGCTAACTCCAACGTTACTGCTTTTCAAAGGCATAATTTTAGGTTATTATTAACTTGTTTACGACCTCATTTTTAGATTTCTCGCACTTTATTCCCTACAAGAAATTTATTAAGTTAAATATAAGTAAAATTCAACCAAATAGTGGTTAATTTTCCGTGGTCAATTTTTTTTTTTTCTCCTATGCTACTTGGGAAGGCTGCAATGCTCCTTGAAGATAATAGCCAGACGGGTCTGAGATATTTTTACCGGTGACAAATGTTTACAAAAATATTCTTTGCTATGGATGCAAAACAATTTCTATATAGAAGGAAAAACAGGAAATACGATATCAATATTACGACTTCTCGTGTTCCAAATCCATTCTTTCCCTGTTCACCCCCATTCTAAATTCTACAAGGGTTAAAACAGCCTCGGACATAAATTTAGCAAAAATTTATCAATATCGTATCCCTTCGGCCGGTAAAAAAATAAAATTACACATACCAAGTCAAAAAAAATCGTAGCAAAAAATTAACTTTTCCAGCAGGGAAGAAATATAAAAAAGGAGCGAACACCCTACCTATCGTTATTTTTTCTTCGAAAAAGATACCAGTTTTATTTCTATGAATTTGATATGTTAGTAATTCCACCCTTTTTTCTCTTCCCATATAATTTTTCTTTTCTCATTTCTTTTGTGTAGTATATGCTTGTATATAAAAATGAAAATAAATTTAATAAAGTGGATTGACAAACATTTATTTATTAGTACAAATAATAAAAAATGTGAAAATATTCCAATTATAAATAGGTACAAATATTGGAATATTTTCATAAATAGAAAAAACAAATGCAATAATTCAAAGTTTATTTATGATAATTTTATGAGAATTTTTTTTATGATTTAGAACACTCTGTATCTTGTAAAAATATTTTTAAATTCTAGTCTAATAGTCCTTATTTATGTTAATAAATAAATTTATTACATTTAATTTTTATAAACAAATATTCATTACAGATATATTTCATTATCTTTCTTACTCCCCTTTGCTTAATTTATTTTGCTTTCCATGCCATATCTCAGTCAGTAATCAATCAGTAATGATCTAAAATATAATTAAAATTTATTATCTTATGCTAATATAATCAAATTCACCAAAATATTACCTTTAATTTCTGGACTTGTTTATGTTTCTGAATGTTATATTATCTTAGAAGATTTATTATCAAGTGTGGATTGTCTCTAAAATATTATTTGATCCTATATTAACAAATTATAGAGCTCAAAATGAAGTTATTTACCTGCATGTTTTTTGAAATTTATCATTTGTTTATTTTCTGCAAATTGTAAGGTTAACAATTATTATTAATAATGTCATTTATATTTGAATTGCTCAGATCAGTTGAGATGAGTGAATTCGGCGCACTCACGCTGTTGTCAGGTTGGGCAGTACTTTCTTTAAATTATGATGTTTGTATTTTCCGATAATTATTGATTGCATAATCGACATCCTTTCCGTAATATTGTGTATGCATCGTCACCGGCATAAGGTTTGGTATATTTGTGTTTGAATGGTTATTGGAATTTACTTTTAATTCTAAGTAATGTTTATTTTGGCAATGTCTCTAAATTCCCAGAATATTAAATTGCAACTTTGCGGTATAAATCAAATTTCTTTTGACCGGAACTCTATCTGATCGATGTAGGTTTTCCATTTTTCCCTTCAGCTGCAAAGCAGGTGTTTTGGTCACTGTAATTTGTTGGAATTTTCCTGTTTTACCCGTTTGTTGGGGATAATCACTGACTAGAACTATTATAAGGGATACTTTTGCTGTTTGAGTTGTACCTTACCTTTTAAAAGTATCTCTGAGCTGTTTTATACGAGATTTTAATCTGCTCGTGGCTGGGAAAGCCTTTTGTTTTATTTCTTTGTCATTTTCGATTTTCTTGGGAAGAGGAACATAAAACCACCACCTGTTCCAGTAATTTCTGCTTTCTGAATCCAGCATTTTGGACATCCATCTATTAGGAAAAAACTACATTTTTTTTGTGAAGCCCAGCAAGGGCTTTTTACACCAGGATTTTTTTTGGAGCAGGATTTTTAAGACCAGGATTTTTCCACCAGGATCTTTTTGGGCCAGGCTTTTTAAGACCAGGATTTTTCCCACCAGGCTTTTGGACCAGGATTCTTAGAACAGTTTTTTTTATACGACGATTTTTCCACGAGGCATTCTTCCGGCTTGATTTTTCTGGCAGACTTTTTCCAGTACGTCTCTCTGGAAGTGATGTCCTTCTGAAGCACTCAGCTTGACAACGACGTCGCTGGATCAGGTTTGAAGCACAGACAAGTAAACGTTTACTGAAATTTTATCTTCCCCTATTTTTTTTCCTTTTCTTACTTACCTTCTTTTTATCTTATATTGATTCAAGGTTCAAGAGTTCAAGGTACATACGGTTCAGTTTTCAATTTTTAATTAAATTTAGTATATATAACGACATCAAATTTGGTTCATTTTTTTATTTAATATCATTATACAATACGATTTATTAATTTATCTTAGTGTTTTATTCATCCCTTAATTTTTATTTATCTTTCTAATATTTTATTTATAACAAGTCTTGTTAGATTCCAAGAATACCTTGGGGATTTTCTGGCTTATCCTGTGCAAAGCCAGTGGCGCCTAAAAAACTCACCCCATTTATTCGGCAGAGCTAGGACCTATTTGCACGCACACTCCACAGTTTAATATATATATTTAATAACTTTCCTTGATATATAACCACTATAATTATTAAAATTTTACAATGTTAATTACCATCGAAGACCATCATGAATAAATATAGTCATTAGTTTTAAGTACCTAATATATAACTGTGTTTTCTTTCTCTGTACATGCCTGGCGCCCAATATTCATATTTTTGATTTTTATTTGTTAATTAGTTTTTACCAGTGAAATACCTTATCCACGACTGCTCTCCTTTGAAAAGCTGCCGTTCGCAGTGGTAGTTGTTTAAAAAACGCTATATTCCTCTGATTTGGAGGTTCTGAATTAACGGAATTAAGCTTTATTACGTAAATATTCATTAATTTAAAAGGACAAGTGTCTTTTTTTATATATAATTCACAAACTTGGTAAAGGAAAACAAAAAAGTTAGCAATTTCCTTATAGCAACATACAACGTATAAAATTGAATTAAGTTTCTATTTGCGAAATATTTTACGGTTAGCGAGACTGGGGAAGATCAGATTGAAATTCTAGCGGACATAAAAGTTTATTGAAGTGCAACAAACAACATTAAAGATTTATAAAATCAACACATGCCGGATTGTTTTTCTGGCTTTGCGGCAATTTCGCGCCAAATTCAAAATTGAAATATGCATCCGCGAGTCTCGTATCACGTCGGAACGTCTTTGAAAACGGCGGAAGCAAGCGCCATATTGAAATTCGGCGCTGTTTTTATAGCAAACATCGTCGGATTTTTATAATATTATAACGTTGCGGAATTTTTCGGTTTTTCTTCGCCGTTAGAATTTCGATCGGGAAATGGAATTGTAAAGAGACTTCTACTGAATCGTAAATATACTGTAAATTAATATTTAAACTTCTGAAACATATGAGAAAAAATTCTTCTCTATTCTTATCATACTAAACTCTATTTCACAGTTTTGAATTCAAAATTCGTTTATTTCAACCAGTGAGAGGTCTAAGTATGTGACTTTTCAAATTATTTCGTTTCATTGCAAATCTCAATTGATATTTTCTGACACGATCCACATTGATACATAATATTAATCTTATTGGTATCATTACAATTTGTGTCCAAGATTTGTGTCCATTACAATTTGTATCCAATTTGTGTCCCTGCTGAAAACAGTTTCAGCAGCAACTGTTTCTAAATGTGAAGAAACAAAATACCAAACTAAAATAGTCTATGTCTGTGTGTGGATTTCAAAATGATGAAAACAACAAACAACCATCAACAATGTCGACCTAATTTTTTTGTCTTTGGATTTTCTCGCACAAAAAATGTCTGGCAAAAGCAAATTTATCGTTTAATTTAAAAATGTACTTTCATATTTTTAATGGCGCTTCTATATATCATTATTTGTTGCTACAAAATATTTTTCTTTGAAATATAGATTTTTATTTTTATTTCTATATCATGGTTCTGAAAATAGAAATATATAAATTAATAACGCGTTATTGTGAGTTTAAAAGCTCAACAACCGATAAAAACACATATTTTTAGTTAAAAATGCTATTACTAACCAACATAGCGAAATTTTAATTCATTTCAATTGACATGAAGTTGGATACAAATCATCTGCATTATATCATATTTGTGTCTAACCCATTGGTCTAACCCCAGTATTACACTATCAAATTTCTTTGTCAAAGATTTATAAAATATTGTATATTAACACTGTCAAATTTTTAATGAAATATTGTTTATAAAAGATTTGTGTCAAAGAAAATTGATGTTATTATATTTATTCCTAAAACAAATCATCACTGTAATGCGTACAATAAATTATTATAAAAATGTATATGAAAAATATCTGTATTTGTACTCTGTACCTTTCTTCTGCTTTTTTAATTATAGTACTATAGAAACTTTAAGAATGCTTAAATGCAAAAACTGCAGAACAAAATCCAAACAATAAAGTAAGGTTATGTTCTCATATTTGACAGAATATCAAATAAATTATAGAAACTTTTTAGGCACAAAACGGGTACGTAACTTTTGTAAATGTAAGCCACATCTGTTTCTTAAAAGTTTCGAAAAATTTGTGACACTAAAATCTTTATTGTTATAGCTTATGTAGCGAAACCATATTTTGGTAAAATGTTTCGAAACAAAAAGCGATTTATGTTACGAAACATATGTATAAAAAATGTGTCGAATTAATTCCAGAACTTTTGTGTCTTAACACAAACACCATCATTGTTTCGAAACTGTTACGCAATGTTGCTCAACAGAGATTTTGTTTCGATTTTGTGTCTAAAAATACGACTTGGGATATTACTGGGATACTGGGGTACTCCTATTCGAGGCCAGATGAGAACGAATATCTCGTGAGTAAGAGTAGATTTGCATTGAGTTTGAATGACAAATAGCATTAAGATTAAGCTGTTCAGAGACTTTCCTGTAGTCTAAATTAAAAACTATAATTGCAGATAATATATTTGTGATTTAAAATAATACTTAAACACCCAGAGCATGGTCCTCTTTGAAAGATCAACTGGATATATACCGTCCAAACAAGAGAAGCGGATTCTCTTTTAAATCAACACTCGATTAAGTGTTTGTACAAATAAAATAAACTCTCTTTTCGAGTTTCTGCTCTTCGCATTGTTGTCTTCGATCCGAAGCGAACGAACGAACGAATTCCGAGAGACAAAAAGAAGAAAAGGCGTCGCGACGCGTACATAATTCTCGGCTCGACCAATTCGAACGTGAAACAGCGTGTTTTGTTGGAAAATATTTTTGTTTAAAGAACAGTTTGCTCCGACGAGGTGTACGTAGGAGTGGGCCGTTTCTTAAAATATATATCTCGTTGTTATCGTTTGTTTTTTTTTATACCAGGAGAGAGATCGAAATTTTAAAGAAAAAGAAAAGTCTATGATGATAAATAAATACTGTTAAGTTTGATAGAAAATTGGATTTTTAACGTGGCTTGAGAAACATTTTAAGCTTCTTGGTCATTGAATTTCATGAAAAAAGTGTAGATTTTTCGCCGGTAATAGTTAAATCTATCAAACAAATGAGTTATTATTTGTCTATATATATAAATCTCTAAGTCCTGACTGATCACTGACTCATCAACGCCCAGACCAAACCCTTGACCCTAGAAAGCTGAAATTTTGCACAGAGGTTCTTTTTATGATGTTTACATGAGATAAGAAAGGATTTTTTAAAATTCATCCCCTAAGGGGGTAAAAAGGGGGGTGGAATATTACAATATTTTTTATTTAAAAAACGGTCAAGTTTTCGAAAAAAATGCTTAAACACGTATATTTTATTTTCTTTTTTACATATTTTGAGATTTTTTAAAAATGTATACAGGGTGTCTCGAAAAATCTGATCATTGATTAACCACGATCCTGCTTAAAGCGCTTGACGTAAAAAGTTGATTTTTGGAAAACGGATTTGCTTTTAGGGTGTAGAGGTTCAATAAGAAGGGATTTTCGAAACTCTAATTCTAAGGGGTGAAACCACCCCTCAAATATTAGAATATTTTTTATTTAAAACCGGTGAGTTTTTCGGAAAACTCTAAACACGTATATTTTATTTTGTTGTTTTACATATTTTAAGATTTTTATAAAATTTATACAGGGTGTTTCATAAAATATGGCCATTGAGTAATCACGATTCTGCTTAAACTGCTTGACGTTTAAAGCTGATTTTTGGCAAGCGGATTGACTGTGGGGTGTAGAGGTTCGATAAGGAGGTGTTTCTCGAACCTCAAATTCCAAGAGGGTGAAAACGTCCCTCAAATAATCTATACTAATATATAACATTCTTAAATGACTCACTGATTAATCACGATCCTGCTCAAACCACTCAACGTAAGAAGCTTAATTTTGGCATACAGGTTGATTCCAGGGTGTAGTGGTTCAATAAGACGGGATTTTTCGAAATCCCAGTTCCAAGGGGGTGAAACCACCCCTCAAGAATTACCATATTTTTTATTTAAAAAACGACCAAGTTTCCGAAAAAACGCTCGTACACGTATATTTTATTTTGTTTTTTACATATTTTAAGATTTTTTAAAAATGTATACAGGGTGTTTCGAAAAATCTGGTCATTGATTAATCACGATCCTGCTTAAAGCGCTTGACGTAAAAAGCTGATTTTTGGAAAACGGATTGACTTTAGGGTTTAGAGGTTCGATAAGAAGGGATTTTTCGAAACTCTAATTCTAAGGGGGTGACACCACCCCTCAAATATTAGAATATTTTTTATTTAAAAACCGGTGAGTTTTTCGGAAAACCCTTAAACACGTATATTTTATTTTGTTGTTTTACATATTTTAAAGTTTTTTTATAAATTTATACAGGGTGTTTCATAAAATATGACAATTGAGTAATCACGATTCTGCTTACACTGCTTGACGTTTAAAGCTGATTTTGGCAAACGGATTGACTGTGGGGTGTAGAGGTTCGATGAGGAGGGGTTTCTCTAATCTCAAATTCCAAGAAGAAAACGCGCCTCAAATATTACAATATTTGTTATGTAAAAAACGGTTAGTCTTTCAGGAAAACGCTTGGACACGTATAATTTATTTTGTTTTTTACATATTTTTAAATTTTTTAAAAAATCATACAGGGTGTTCCAAAAAGTTGGGTAATTGATTAACCACGATTCTGCTCCAGTTTGTATGTTAATGGAAATTCTTGCTTTGCTTTATCATATCACCATTACAAATGATTAATTCGACGCGAACGAAGGCGCGGGTACATGCTAGTATTATAATAAAAGAACCGCGATAGCATCTAAAAGAAAAATAAAACAGCTTTATTTTTTTGTTTTTTAATAAAAATCTCTATGTGGAACCAACTAAACTTTATTTCGAAAGATATTTTCTATATGTTAGTTTTCTAGTTGACATTGTAGATTGTAGATTATATGAGAGGGGATAAGTTAACCACCGCAATCTTATAGATCTGTCATCCTTTCTTCAGTTATCAGATATAATCATAAACAGTCTCTATACTATCCCCGAAATGTTTTACGAAATATTTTTGGAAATGCTTCGCGAAATATTTTCAGAAATAATATAAATTTCCCAGATTCTGTTAACTCAGATTAACAATCAAAAACAAACCTTCATGGCGCGTCTCGATCTATTTCAGGAAACTTGGGAACTAAGTTTTATAACACGGGCTTATATTTATTGTACTATTTTGTGAAATAGCACGAAGCAATCAAGGTCAAACGTTGTGGTGGCTTCAGAAAAATAAGTAAACATGGAGTATGAATAAATATCATTAATTTGTAATGGCGTGTAAGGTAATAGCACTATAAAAATGTATATACCTCTATATTAAAGTAATACCACTATATTAAACTGATACGAAAAATCAAAAACAGTGCATTTAAAAAACACTTACCGATGGTAGATTAAATTGACTATTCCAGTGGTAAGTTGCAGAAGAATATTTAGTTTCAATCATTGTCTAACATTATTAATTACAATATAGTAAAAAAAATATTTCCAAAACTTAAAATCGTAAAACTGTAGGGCAATACGCAGTGACTGCTGTTCTGGCGGGTCGCCTTTTATAGGTTATAATCCACGGTGATAAACTATTTAAAAAATCGCTTAATTATTTCTTATTTTTGAATGGATTTATATGGAACGTATAATTATGTTTATTATTATAAAAGTATCTTTTATTGACATCGGGTCAATCAATAATTTTCCCAATCAGCTCGATATATTGATGATCTTTCCAGTATTACTCATCAAGCAATACTACTGTTATATTAATCAATTAAGGCCGCGTAGACAAACATAACATATACAATTTTATATACTAATTCCCATTATAGGCCAGTCGGAAAGTGCATCGATGGCGGGAGCAAATCCGGACAAGCTGGAATAAGTTTTATTTTGTTTGGTGTCGAGAAGCACGTATTAAATTTACACTCCCCGTAAAGCCCGAGTTTGGCCGCCATCTTGGAAAAAATTGGCTAAAATTCGGTTTATTTTTTCATTATTTGTCAATAACTCGATTTCTATCAACTTTAGTGCAAAATATGTCTTAAGGGAACCAAAATTAAAAAGACCAGGAAAAAGCTCAAAAAGGTTGTATGGGTTTTTTTCGTGCGACTACCCAAAGTATCGAATTTTACGAAAACAAAATTAAAGTTTGATATAATGTACGTGTTCATATATCCGGGGTTAACTATACTTGTTTCCACACCACCTTGAGCGGCACCCCCGAGACATAAAGCCTAAAAACTTGTTTGCTATTGGTTGGCAGTAGCCTGCTGTCGCGGTCATAATGGAAGAACGCAATTTGCATTATGACCGCAATAACGGACTAAATTTTTATAGTAGCGCGACTGGTGGAAAATCAAGTCTAACCGCCTTATCTCTCAGGAAGCTGCCTTGAGGTTTGGTTAGTTAAACTACCCGGCGCGTTTTCTTTCAGTGGTCTCCCCATTTCCAATAGGCCTAATCCACATATCGTCAACTTAGGTTTCTTTTGAGGTGGAAGGTTCATCAGAGTTCCTTAGTTTTTTTGATGTTACTGGCTGTTCAATATAATCTTCCTGAATGTCTTCCACATCTGTATCATATTCCGGATCTGGTTCATAAGGTGCAAAATATTCTTTTCGTTGATCTTTATCGAAAGAAAAATTGTCCTCGTACTCATCTTTGTCTAATTTTGCCACCTCCAAACTATTCGAACATGATTTGCCCTGACAAAGTGCACACATTACCGAGCAACGCAAACCTGCTTTGCGGCAACTGCAAAATGTATTACAACCTTTGGCACATTTACATGAAATCAGATTTAATAATTCTTGGGAAGCTGCATCTTGGGAAGTAGCAATGGGCATCAACCCATTCTTTGAATTTTTCCATCCTCAATCCAGAGGTGATTTTTCATTCCCATACCATGGCTGTGCTGACTGTGCATTGCGGAAGGGGTGCAAGCGAGCTGCGTCTATGGTCGGTGGTAATGATGCTAGGTTTGGTAAGCTTTTGGTAATAGATTTTATGAAACATTGGTATCCGTACTTATCTAATGAGTCGCATTTTTGGATCCATATAGATGAAGAAGAAATCGTTCTCCAGCTTTTCTATATCTTCTGGGGATGCGTCTGGGTCTTTGAAGTTTGTGCAGCAAGTCATTATTACAAGTCTGTAATAATTCTTTTTCTTTCTGTAAAACTTTAACGAATTTCATTTTTCTTTGTCTGTATAATGCGGATGTGGTGTCGCAGCCACTAAATGCGTGGAGAAATAAAAAGAGTAAGGTTCTTGGAAAGACAAAAACTGCCTAGAATAGAGGAAATAATAACTGCTTATAATATATTTAGCGTGTTTAAACCGAGATAACTTGGAAACGGGTCGTCGCACGGAAAAAGTACATAGAACATTTTTTATAGAGTTTTTCCCCTTCTTTAATTTTGGTCTGTACATTTTTTGCACTAAAGTTATTAGAAATCGAGTTATTGACAAATAATGAAAAATAAACCGAATTTTAGCCACTTTTTCCAAGATGGCGGCCAAATCCAGGCTTTGGGGGTGGTGCAAATTTAACATGTGGTTCCTTACACTAAACAGAATAAAGTTTATTCTAGCTTGTCCGGATTTGCTCCCGCCATAAGCTATTTTTAATACTTGGCGACTGGTCTATTATAATAAAATCAAATAATAAACATATTGTAATTATATTCCTGCAGATTGAATGAAAAGTTTTGTTCTTAAATATCTACTCTACATATTATAAACGCGTGTTCCAATATTAATCTTGTGGAATACATATCAACGTAAAACGAGATGTAATTAACAAAATATCATCGTAACAACGACAGCTATTTTAGAAACATCTAGGTTTACTTATTTCACTGAGATTTATGAAAAAAAGTTCTTTGCCTCGGGTACAGATACCGTCACGCTTTGGAAATAGCTCTAAACGAAACAAAATTGAACGAGGCATCATGAAACGCCAAAAAAATCCCCCCACGCCTTCCTCACGAGTAGTTTTCAGGCGCTTTTAAGAATCGAAAGTAGGTCTTGGCAAACCGAAAAAAAATGCAACCTTGACCTGCTTCGAAGAGTTCTCCACGTAGTATAGAGGCTGTTATACAATTTCAGGGCTTTGACAAAAGCCAGTAAATATGACGGTTTTACAGAGGATAGTTTTCCATCTCCCATATAGTCGTACCAAACTTTATGGAATGAATAGTTAGTATTCAGTGTTTCCCATCTTCCCCACAGAATCTGCGTTCGCCTCTGTTTCTTAGCTTCAATCTACTGGAGATGTTCATTGAAAAGACAGTTTCTTGTTAACAACTCCGTGACAATCCCAAGATTCTTCTTACTTAAATCGAGAAAATATTTGATTAAATTGTTAATATATTCCCAATAAGAATGAATCGAATTTACTTATTCACATAGGATTTACAAGATCGAAGCATAAAACTATTCTTTTGAAGTCTTCAAACCTTTAAATCCTGAAATATCGAAAATCCTTTGTTAAGAAACTTTTCTCTATTTTAATACGGTTTTATTTTTGTTCTCTGATGTCAGCTAAAATAGAAAATATCTATTCTTTTGGGAGCAACGATAAAATTAACTAGAAAACTAAATCCCACCATGCCACAGGCCACAGGCTACAAGATTCCGTCTCTGCGGATTCGGCTCCCGCCTAAGGGATTTGTTAGAGGTCTAATGAACATCAAACTAATTGAGGATAACAGTCCAGTATCGAAGGGATTTTGTGGTTTTTTCCAATGTGTAACAACGGGCTTTATGTTATCTTTTCTATCTTCTTTGTTCCGGAATTGAGATTGACAGTCATTTATTTGGTCGGTCTTTAAAATGTGGATTCACAAGCAACTTTTACTCTTTAAAATTTATTAAATAATGATCAATTATTATTGCTGTAACAACCCAGGTTCGTTCAACAATGTTGAAGAGGTAATATTTTGTATATACTGTATAACAAACAATTTAAATGAAATAAAGAACCTATGTTGTGCACTCAGAAAAAATGCATTGTAAAATGCGCAATAAATCACGTTAAAATAATTAACTCGTTTCTGGAATTCAATTTACCTAATTATTTGTTTCATAAACGATTGCTGATAATATAATATTGTTTTATATACATAACAAAAATTAAAGCATTCGAAATAAAGTGAATACTGTTTTATCGGATATCTAATATCTAGTCCTTTTAAAGTAATTATTACTCTATATGTTTCAAAAGAACCACGTTTAAAATAAACTGGCATTCCCTTATTATTTTTGAAAAGTGTTGCTTGTCTATTTATTCCAATAAGACGTCCTTATAATAAATTTATTTTAAGCACGAGGAAGTATTTATTTCTATAAAATTGCTAACATTTCTGTTAGGCTTTTGTCACGTGATTAATACATTCCAATAGCAAGTCATGCATTTGAGGTGGACATCGAAAAATGGTGTTTGACGGTATTGACGAGATAAGCCCGATCAGCCACGTAGTTTGTATGATTTTGTCACGGTCCATTTTTTAATTGTTGTATAAATTTTAAAAAGTAAAGGTTGGCATGAATCCACATTTTAAAGACCGACCAAATAAATGACTGTCAATCTCAATTCCGGAACAAAGAAGATAGAAAAGATAACATAAAGCCCGTTGTTACACATTGGAAAAAACCACAAAATCCCTTCGATACTGGACTGTTATCCTCAATTAGTTTGATGTTCATTAGACCTCTAACAAATCCCTTAGGCGGGAGCCGAATCCGCAGAGACGGAATCTTGTAGCCTGTGGCCTGTGGCATGGTGATTTAGTTTAGTTAATTTTTTTTTTTAAAGAAAATTAAGAGTTAAAAATAACCGATATCGAAACAAAAATAAAACACGTATTAAAATAAGAGAAAAGTTTTCGCCTTAACAAAGGATTTTGCACCCGATATTCCAAGTTTAAGGTTTGAAAGCTCCGAGAGAATAGTTTTTATGCTTCGATCTTGCCAAAATACCTCCAGATAAGTAAATTGATTCATTCTTATTGAGATATGTGCTAATTTTAATCAAATAACCTCGATTTTAGTAGAAGATAATCTTGGGATTGTCACGGAGTTGTTAACAAGAAACTGTCTTAACTAGAAACGAGGCAGATTCTGTGGGGAGAGAATGTTAGGCCCCGAATACTAACTATTTAATTCATAGAAGTTTATATGGGAGATGGAAATATCCTCTGTAAGCCGTCTTCT